>NW_017732089.1:391430-433514 GCF_001890085.2 Hipposideros armiger
TAGGACACCTGATTACTGTGTCCTCCCAAGAGGAGATTAACTGTTTGCATTTCAACAGGTCCCAGTCACAGCGTGTGAGACACTCCTCAGAGGGAGCCTTATCGGCCTCGGTCGTACCGGGCGGGGCACCCCTCAGAGAAAATTCAGCCTTTCCGGTCGTACCGTGGCTTCTCTCTTTTAATGGGAAAAGAGGCCAATTGCGGTGGGACATGTTAATAGAAATTGGCTTCAAGCAACAGGAGAGGAGAAGCAGACACTGTGGCTGAGGCCATCTGTCCCAGAGTTAACTCTCTGCTTCTTCCTGCCTCTCCCTCCATGGGACCTGGGACAGAGCCCAGCCTGCATTAAGGGAACTCGGTGGCGGGCAGATAGAAACAGAGCAGAAGCAGGTCACATAGACAGGATACCCTTGTTGCCCTATAGGAGAAGTGAGGTTCACTCACCCTGCGGTGCCGGCATTTGACACAGCAGAAGATACAGAGCCCAGTGAAAATCAGGAAGCCGGCAATTCCCCCCAGCACAATGGCCAGGAGCTTTGGCCAGGCCCAGGTGGACACAGTAGGCAAAACTGCAAGAGAGAGAGAGAGAAAGAGATGTATTCAGCTCTCTGCCCTCCATCAGGGCACCGAGCACTCTGGAGGACCTGAGGAAGGCCTTGCTGCCCAGCTGTTGTTGGTTGTGATCCTTGGGCTGGAAGAGCAGGGCAGGGTACACTGGCTGTTATAGACCACCAGGGCTGAAGGGTAAAGGCTGAGGAAGGAGTTTTGAGGTTTAGAGACTATAGGGGGCACCCTGTGGAGCTAGGAGTAGTGGTCCAGTGTGTGTGCCCTATGTGCATGCACACACGCGTGAGTGCTTGTGGCTGGGTTTGGACAGGAGCCAGGAGGGAGCTCTTGGTCAGGTGGGCCCCGTTCCTGGGTTTAGGGAAGTGAGAACTTGTAGGACTACAGGTGGCCACCTACAGCCCGGGACCACACTACACCTCATCTCATCACCCCTGTGTCCAGGCATGATACACATAACCCACCATCTCAGGGGATTTAGGAGGCTGGGACTCTGGGTGGCCTCCACCAACCTGGGGAAGGTCTACAGCTAAGGGGACAGAGACTTGGGCTTAGGCCACACTCACTCACCCTCAACCTTGGATTCCAGCAGGACTTCGTGCTTGTCCTTCAGTAGACACTGCCATGTCCCTGTCTCAGGGTCCAGCACCTTCACCACCTTCTGTTGATTTGAAACCTTTGTAGCCTGGTCCTCCAGCTTCAAGCTCAACGTCAGCTTGGGGGAGCTGGGCCCCAGCACCTCACAGGTCAAATTGTTCTGGGACTGAGTCACTGCAGAGGGACAAGAGCCTGAGGCTGGGATCCTGGGCCTCTGGGTTCCTGGCACCTCCAAGCTCTAAGTGGATTCAGTAGACCAATCAAAATGACACTTTACATGGGCACTCCTCTTTTAGCCTCTAAGAGCACGTTTTCATGCAGTTCTAATAGAGAAAACATAGCTTTTGAAGTCCAGCAGTCTTGGATTCGAGTCCCAGCCCCACTGCTTACTATCTGTGTGTCCCTGAGCAAGTTACTTAGAAACTTGAGCCCCAGAGAACTATTAAATGCACAAATACTTGTATATAGTTCTTAAATGGACCTGGCATGTAGGAAGCATCAAGTATCAGCCATTATTACTTGTAAAGTTGTTATGATGATTAAGAAGCAGGGAAGTGAAGAACTCAGTGTGGAGTCTGACATCATCATCACTATTAAACTCAGAGCAGATTTTGTTATTCTCACGAGGAGAAAGGAGACCCAGAGAGGTAGGGGGCTTAGCCAGAGACATAGAGGGTGGGAGCAGAGACAGAACTAGAACCCTGGTTCTTAGTGCATGCCTTTTGAGGATTCTCAGTGAGTCGCCCCCTTAGGCTGGCTCATAGATGTTAGGGAAGAACATGTGGATTCCAGTTTCAATTCAAAACCAGCCCCCAAACCAGTGGGCCCTTCATCAGCTCCATCAGGCAACCAGGGCCTAAGCATCCCTTTGGGGGCCTGTCCTGCTTTGGCAGGAAACCTGGGCCAGACCCTTTCACCTCCTGCCCCAGCCTTCCCCTTCTCAGCCCAGCTCCTCACCTCTCATCACCACAAGTTTCACTTCCTTACGCAACTGCTCTGTGTTGAAAAACAGGATGAAGTTTCCAGAGCCAGCGTCCTGAGGCAAGGCCTTGGGCAGACTGAAGTGGAGCGGGAGGCTGTCCTTCATCTTGAACCTGCAGCCTTGGGGAACCTCCGGCACAGACACCTTCTTGTTATCCAAGGAGAAGGTGATGCAGGGCTTAGGGGAAGATGCCCGCTTCTCCTGCCACCTCAGCTCCCCTTTCAGGTTTACATTATCATAGAAGGTAAGTGGGAAGGAGAACTCCGCTGGCTCCCCCTCTTTTGTATAGACTATGTCGGGGGCTTTCTGGAAAGCTGGGGGTAGGAAAGGAGAGAACCTGGGTCAGAAAGAGATAGAATGATGAGGGTGTACAGGGAGGAGTAGGCATGTTGTGGGTGCAACAAAAACATGGAAGGGGCCCAGGTGTGTCAAAACACCTAGGTTGCCCTATCAGGCCCTTAAATTCCCACCTACCTCTCCAGTCTTGTCTCTCGGTCTCTCCACCCCAGCATGTCCCCATGGCAGCGCCCCCTCCCCCTGGAAGCCCTCACAGAACAGCCTAGCTACAGGGGGGCCTTGTCTCTTCAGGATCCCTGGAGCACAGAGGGTATTTGGTGCACTACTTAGATGCGTAATTTGGCACCTTTCACAAGATAAAAGCAAATATATAGGGCTTACTATGTGCCAGGCACTGTTCTAAGTGTACTACATGCATTAATTTTCACCATAACACTACAAGGTATGTACTTTCACAGCGAGCATCATTCACATTTTACAGATGCAGAAACCAAGGCACAGAGAGATTGAGTAACTTGCCCAAGGTCACATGGTTAGGTCCGAGTCAGGATTTAAATCCCTCGTCCGTGCAGCTCCCCACCACACTACCTTACTTGTGTACCATAAGCACCTGGAGGACAGGTGCATTCAGGGCTCTCGGTTTCCCCCACAATGCCTAGCCCAGGATTCTGAAGGTGCAATATAGAATTTCCTCAGGGCTGGCTTGCCGGTGTCTATGTCCCTGAGTAAGTAGATGTGCCAGCTTGGTGGGCATGGGGAGCTGAGGCAACAAAGAAAATAGATGCCCTTGACACTCCTCCTTTGGGGCCTCCTCCAGGGCTCTCTGGGGCCCCTTCCATTCTTACATCCCATGTCCCTTCTTTCCTCCAGGTCCACCACCCTGAGGAAGGGAGGGACCAGTGTACTCCTCAAGACAGACTTCACCTTTAGGGGAGCCTGGCCCTAGCCTCCCTCTGTACCTTAGTATCGGGCCCAGGAGCAAAGCAGTGAGAGCAGAGGAAGGGTCTGTCAGCTGCTGAGGCAGGGGGAAGTCTGCAGGGAGACAAGCTCCTCTTACCCAGCACCAAGATGTTTATGTTGAATACCAGCCTCTTCCCGTTCTTAGAGACGGTGCATGTCCACGTGCCACTCTTCTGCGACTCTGGCTGGAGTGAGAAACTCTTGCCCTCATGATGCTTTCTATTCTCTGGATCTTTCCATTCTACTAAAGGGTCACTATCAGAGGTACTCTCCAAGATCAGAGTCAGGCTTTGCCCTGGCAGGAGGTGGATGATGTTGCGGATGTCCAAATTCACTGTGGAAGGAGCAGGCCGCCTGTGTCACACACACACTATCCCCAAGGAGACAAGAAGAAGCCAGGAAACCAAGAGTGTCTCTCCATTACCCCTGTGCCAACATCTCTCTTCCTGCCAACACCCAGCTGCCCACCCCCAGACCTAGGCAGGGCTTCCCTCTCCCCTCCTCCTCCTCCTTTCTCCTCTTCCCCTCCTCACTCCTGTTGTCTCTTCCCGTCCTTCCTATAGCTCCTGCCCTTCTCCTGCCCCCTCTCTAGGTCTCTTCCTCTCCCTCTTCTTCCTTCCAAGGCCCGAGGAGGGTTTGAAGAGATGTAGCCAGTCTCGTCTATCTCTGGACTGTTGAAGTGCAGACCCTGGGTTTGGTTGCAGGGATGGGAGTGGGGGAAGGGAGGAAGGGAGATAGGCTGGAGGTGTCCACACCCCAGGCTTGCCCTACTCACATTTGAATACCATCAATTTCACCTCTGTTGTCTTGCCCTCCACTTCACAGAGGTAAATCCCTGAGTCTCCTATGTCAAGATCCTTGATGATCAGAGGAAACTGTCCTTGGTCCCACCCGAATTTTTTTGATTCAACACGTTTTTGCAGCTTGGAGGTACCTGGGAGTAGAAGCCATATGGACGAGGTTGGAGTACCCTGGAACACGGCATCCCTGATGAAGACAGTGCTCACAGCTCTTTTGATCTAAGTTGCTAATTTCCTGCCCTCATCCTAGTCAGAGAACCTCAGACTGACAAGGAAGTCCCATCAAATTCATTTACCTACCCAGTATAATATCTCATTAATCCAAAATAAAGTAACATTGTATTTAGAGAACACCAATATGCCAAACACAGTGGGTGCCAAAAAAATGTATACACATTTTAAAAAAGGAAAAAACTATTAAAATTGTAATACTTAATATATACTGATAACAAAAGATGAATAAAAGTAATGTTTGACTTCTGCAATTACAAGAGGTGCTCAAAGTGGTTACCACAGCATAATTTTAATACAGTTTTTGCCTTTGTTAAAATATGTATACATTTTTTGGCACCCTCTGTAGTTTACATGCATCATCTCAAATAATATTCACAACAATTCCAAGAAATAGGTAATGTTTTGCTTATTTTGCAGATAAGGAAACTGAGGCTCAGAGAGATTAGGTAGTTGCCCAAACTCCTACTTATACAACATCAGCAGGAACAAAGTTTGTATATAATTTGTAATATCTACCAGAATTACAAATGCGCATACAAAACTAAATGTCCACCAAGAAAGGATAGATTAAACAAATTATAGTCCACCATTCAGTGTAATGCTATAAAAGAAGAGTGAGAAAGCGCTTTATGTATTGAAATGAAATAATATCTAAGAAACATCATTAACTGAATAAAACAAGTTATTAAACAGGCTACTGTTTGTTTAAAAAAGGGGGAATTTATCTATCCATCTATCATCTATCTGACTTGTATATGAACAAATACTTCTAAAAGTAAACATAAAAAATGGTAACTTTGGTTGCTTCTGGGGGAGAGGAAGTTAATACCCTTGAGACAGATGTGGGAGGGGGACCTTTTCACTATATACCTATTTCTACCTTTTGAATTTTGACCCCAGTAAGTGGTGGAGTGGGATTAAAATTCAGGCCTGTTAAGTACACTGCGCAGTGCTGTTTCTTGAAAGTTCCTCAGGCATGGACATGTGGTCTCCTCCAGTCTCCTCTTTTAGTATCTAACAACCATCACCAAGAGGAACTTCTTCTCTTTAGCTAACCATTTTCTGGGTGCAGTGAGATCTCCAGAATTCCTACAGAGGAGGGCATTAGAAGCTAAATTTACATAGCAAACACACAGTTTTTTACTTAGAATGTATATTTGCAGGGATGGGGAGGTGGCTGAGATAAAGCCTCTACCTTCAACTCCCTTAGCACCACCTCTGTCTCCCTGAGCAATCATAGGCCCTCTCCCTATTTTGGCTTTGGTTCAGGAGACTGGAGGTCATGTTGGCCATGCAGTCTCCCTTCTCTCCTCTTCCAGACCTCATTTTCCCCTTCTCCCACTGCTCAGGCTCATCCTCTTCAGGAGAGCTTTCCAGAGAACCTGTAACCCTGGGCAAGCAGGACCACAGCTTTCTCTCCAGCACTCACCCAATACCCCTTTCATGTGTCCCTTCAGTGGTTCCTACCCCACTTGCTCTTTTCCCCTGGACTTTCACACTGGTTTAGTTCCCCAATTTTTCTGAAATCCTACTACGTTCTTTTCACAATTGACTAAACTTCTTGAAAAAGTAGCCTCCTCTAGTTCTGCCCCACTTTTCATCTCTTTTGATTCTCTCCTCTATGTGTAAGTACCATTCCCTTTTCTTCATACTGGACTCTTGTTCTGACATCTACATTTAGGGGTTAACCCAGACTCTGTTTGGGATCCTCTTTCCCATTTCTATAAGACTTTCCAAATTCTACTACATCCCTTGTCAGCTCTGCAGATGACTCCCAAATTAATATCCCTAGCCCCAACCTCTCTTCTCAATTCTGGGCCCACATTTCCAGTGGCCCAAGGAATAACTTTATCAGATTATCCTGCCATCACCCAAAACTCAGTTGGTTCAAAATGAAATATGTCACCCCTTCCCTGAAATGACTCTTCCTCCTTGCTTTCCTTTTCCTCTTCTGGGCCCCATCATGGCCCACTTGTGCAGGCTGTCCCATAATTTGCAAAAGCAATTGAAGGATGGTGTGAAAGTTCTTAGAGTGTGGGTGAGTCTGGGATAAATTCATGGGGGAGACCAGTGTTGAACCAAGATTTAAAAGAAGTATAGATAGGGCCGGCCGAGTGGCGCGTTGGTTAAGAGCTGGCTTGGGATGCAAGAGGGCCCCGGTTCGGATCCCACATATGAGGGCCAGTGACACTGCCCTCTACAGCTAAGATGCTGAACAACAGCTCAACCTGGAGCTGGGCTGCCGTGAGTCGCTGGCGACGGCATAGGCTGCAGCCCCTGCGGCAGTGAGTTGCCATGGGCTACCGTGTGTAGCCAGCAGCCAGCATGAGGGGCCAGCAGCTGCCGTGAGAGGCTGTCCAGAAGCTGGCGACTGATCTGCCTCGCCTGGGAAGAGCGCAATGATGGTACCAACTTGGGCCAGTGAAGCAACGCCCTCCACAACTAGACTGAAGAACAAAACTACAGCAACTTGTCTGTTCCCCTTCCCCCAATTCCCCAGAGCTGTTTCCATCCCCCAATTCCCCAATAAAAATCTTTAAAAATAAATAAATAAATAAAAAATAAAAGAACTAAAGAAAATAAAAGAAGTAAAGATAGTGTGGACTAGAGAAAAGAGGAGAAGTTGAGGAGATCCAGGAAGGGGGGAAACCTCCAGTGGGCAACCACCTCAAAACAGTGAGGAAATCACCTGGGTGTGGAGGTTTCTGCCTGCGAATCTGTGGCAAGTGATGCTGAGGAGTGAATGCCCAGCAGAAGTATCTAGGCTTAGTCTAGTGGACTAGGGAGTAACATGTGCAAAACATTGCTTCAGAACAGTGGGTCTCAACTTTCCTAATGCCCTTTAACTACCCTGGTGGTAATCTCGAGTGTGGCTCGGGGTTACTTTTCACTGCCAGAAGAGGTAACCCCGAGTGTGGCTAGGGGTTAATTGTCACTGCCAGAAGCGGTAACCCCGAGCCACACTGGGGATTACACTGCAGTGTCCCCGAGAAGTCCCTTACCTGCTCCCTGTGATGTCCTCCTGTGATCGCCAACGAGAACGCCGGCCGATGATAAATTGCAGTGTTTTTTATTTGATTACATTATTGAATAAAATTCTATTATTTTTTATAATTATTTATTATATTATAATTTATGATTTTGTGTTTCAAACTTTATCATACCTGGGATGCCACCAGACTCTTGTTTGGACAAATTTAAGTGAGTAATTCCTAAGAATTACAGGCCTACAATATAAAACAACAAATTTCCATGCAAAATAATGTACCGCTTTGGGTACAAAATTACTGACATAATCAGACTGCCAGGGAGGTTAATACAGTTCCTCATATTGTGGTGACCCCCAACCATAAAAATTATTTTCGTTGCTACTCTATAACTGTAATTTTGCTACTGTTATGAATCGTAATGTAAATATCTGATATGCAGGATGTATTTTCATTGTTACAAATTGAACATAAGTAAAGCATAGTGATTACTCACAAAAACAATATGTAATTATATATTGTGAAATATTTATTTCTAATTACAAATAAATGAAATTTTGTCTTGAAGCATGGAGACGGATAGAGGAGCGGTGTCTCGGTTCCTAAGACCATCGAAAATATGTGTTTTCCGATGGTCTTAGGCCACCCCTGTGAAAGGGTCGTTAGACCCCCAAAGGGGTCGCAACCCACACGTTGAGAACCGCTGCTTTAGAAGTTAGTGCTGCCGCAGGTGGAAGAGAAATCAAAGTAGGAGAGACTAGTAGCAGAGAGAATTGCCAGGAAGGTTCCACTGTAATCCAGGTGAGAGGTATGTGGCCTTGGCAAGTGATGGTGGCATTCCCATGGGAACAAAGATAAAACAGAAAAACACTTTCAAAGAAGGAATGGCCATAGTTGGTGATAAATAGGAAACCAGGGATTGAAGTAGAGAAAAAAGTTTGACTCTGTGGTTCAGAAATTGGGGGAATCAGGAGAGTGATACACCTTTGTCAGAGATCAGGAAGCTGGGTAGGGGAGCTGTTCTAGAAACTCAAGTTATAGAAATAGAACAAAAGCACTGACACAAAAGACAAGCATTTTTAGAAAGGAGCACATTGTTTCACTCTCACAGGTGATCAAAGAAATGCAAATTAAAATAATGATATATTTTTCAACTACCAACTATATTGGAACCTGGACATTTGAGTGTTGTGAGATTCTGGATCTTATTTAAACTTTTTATTTTAACTGGTTTTCTTTGACACCACTCTGTCAAGGGAACTTATTACTACCAGTGTAGGTAGAAATCTAGGTTCCCTCCTTATTCTCCATTGCCACTAGAGGATGATGTTCCTCATTACTGCTGGGCAGGAGTGAAAGTTCCAGCTACTGGTCTCCATGGACCCTGCTGTGGAGGTGGCCTTGTTATTGCTGGGTGATGGTGAAAGTCCTGTCGCCTCCACTAGGCCTTCTCTGACAGGCTCCAGCAAGGAGGGGTGTCTCATGACTGCTGGGAGGGGCTGGATGGCCAGGCTCTTCATGTGATCTCCACTGACATTGCAGGGGTTGAGGAGTCCCTGGCTGGTGAGGGTGACCATCCTGGCTTCCTACTTTGCATTCCCTGACACCATCCCAGTGGGGGTGTTGGGGGGCCTCATTACAGCCTTAGGAGGGTAATGCTGGCATGAATGGGGGTGGGGCCTCGGTTTTTTTTCTCTTGTGTTTGACTGGAGTAGAGCAGCTATTATCTAAAAGTGCTTTGTCTTGCTCAGTTGCTCCTTTCCTGATCCTTTGGCTAGAGAAAACAGGCTTTTGTTGAGGCTTATTTTTATCTGTGCCCATTGGCGTTTCCAGATTGTCATCTTAATCAGCTCCAAGATTGGGATATCTGAGGCAACAACAAAACTCACTACCATGGTGTTCCTTAGGTCCTGAGGTCCCTACCAGTCTACCCTCTTTTCTACACTTTTCAAAATCTTCTCATGTTAGCTCTATATGTAATGTCCAGGGTTTTCAGTTGTAATTAATGAGAGGAAAAGCAAAAAGTATGTTACTATGGACTGAATTATGTACCTCCAAAATTCATACATAGAAGCCCTAACACTCATTGTGATGGTTTTGGGAGATGGAGCCTTTGGGAGGAAATTAGATTTAGATGAAGCCATGAGGATGTGGCCCTCATGATGAGGTTAGTGTCCTTATGAGAAGAAACGCCAGAAAGTTTGTTTTCTCCCTTTTCCATCATGTGAGGACAGAGCAAGATGGTGCCACCTGCAGGCCAAGAAGAGAGTCCTTTCCAGAACCCAACCATGCTGGCACTCTGATCTCAGACTTCCAGCCTCCAAAACTGTGAGAAAATAAACTTCTGTTTTCTGAGCCACCCAATCTATAGTATTTTGTGATAGCAGCCCAAGCTGACTAATACATACATCTACTTTGTTTTCCTAAAAATCTTCATTCTCTTTCTTTAAATCAGATCATTTTATTGTACAAACACAATGGAATTTGTATGCACACACTGTGCTGAAGTATTTCACCCTTTAAAAGATGTAAATAAGCATACTTAGATTAATTCTGGTCACAGGGGTCAGAATTAACGAAGGACTCATAAACAAATATGCCTCCAAATGTCTTTTAAGCCTGCAGTTATGTTTTAGGGGGAAGGATGTGATTTATGACATTTATCCAGCTCTGAAGAAATGAATCGTTTTATAACAATATTCTATTGTATTTACATATATACATGGAAGCGCTCATTGTTTGTATTACTTACGTAAGTTCCCATAGTTGTGCCGGTAGTTCGGCTCTTTCCTCACTGATCAGTATTCAGGTTGAATTCTAGCCTCTCATGTTATAAACAATGCTTATAACAACATCCTTGCATAGATATCACCAAATATTCACAATTTTATTTCTGTCAAATGGATTTTCCAGAATGGCTATTACTAGATAAAAGGGTTTTAAAATTATGTATTTATTAAATATTGCCAAATTACTTTAAAAAATTCGCCTAATAACTGATCATCCCATCATGATATAATTTTATAAGGGAGTAGGATAAAGGTATATACAGTATGATATCATGTATTTAAATAATACATATTATATTTTCCACACTAAACAAAGATTGGAAGGAAATAAATCAAATATTGACAGAGCATATCTCTGAGTGGTGGAAGCATGTGTGCATTTGATTTTCTTCCTTTTTCTTTTCTGTATTTGCTAAATATTTTATAATGAGCATGTAATACTTCTAAAATCTGAAAAAAACAGTAACATCAATCCAATTTGTATAAAGGAAGTAACATATTGGAAGGTACAAATTAATACAGTCAAATCTTATTGAGCAGATGCCATTTCAGCAAAATTTGTATAACAAAAAGATATGGAAAGATCAAGCTGACCTGGCCTACTAATTTCACTTCTAGGAATTTATCCTACAAAGACATTTGCACATGTGTCCAAAGATACAAGGTTTCATTCACTGCAGAATTGTTGGCAGCAATAAACTGAAAACAGCCTAAATGTCCAAGAATACGGGATTAGTCAAGTAAATTGTGGCATGATTATATAAAAAAACTATACAGTCACTGAAAAGAAATGAGGGAGAAATATATACATACATATATGTAGCCAAAAAAATGTATACACATTTTAAGAAAGGAAAACTGTATTAAAATTGTAATTCTCAATGTATACCAATAACAAAAGATGAATACAAATCATGTTTGACTTCTGCAATTACAAGAGGTGCTCAAAGTGGTTATTATCATCAGTGTAATTTTAATACAGATTTTTTTCCTTTCTTAAAGGAAAATTGTTTGGCACCCTGTGTGTGTGTGTGTGTGTGTGTGTGTGTGTGTGTGTGTGTGTATCAACATATATATGAATATAGAGTATAGAACAATCTTCAAAATATCTGTCTAATTAAAAAAGAAACCACGATGTTAGAAACAGGCCTGTTGTTTTAATGGGTCTTTTGTTTTTCACTATATTATATTTCCAGTATCTAGAACATTACCTACAAATTTTAAGAGAGACAGAGAAGATGTATTGATAATTTAAGAGAAGACAGAAGAGGGGATTATATACATATGGGCTTCTATGGACGTGCATAGCTCCTCTCTTGGTTAAACTGGTTAAAACAGTTGCCTCTGGGGAAGGGAATTAAGGAACTGGGGAGTAGAAGGGAGATTTATTGTCACTGTATATCATTCACATAGTTTAAAATTACATACCATGTACATATATGACTTTTTCAAGTTATTTTAACTTTAAAATTAATAAAAATAAATAAAGTCCCAGATGAAAGTCAGCTTATTTCCATCGACTTAGCAGAATAAAATTCTAGGACAGGAAAATCACTTGCAGTTTGTGGCGTTGTGGTCCTGAGCTCTGCCCAAGGGTGTGAATTACATAATGGGTACCAGGAGCTCTGATATCTGGGATGTTGAATCCATAATGCTTTTCTCCCAGGATGGGGAGCCAGGCCACCTTACCTGTCACCCAGAATGTTGGTGAATAGGTGCCCTGAGTTCCCAGAATCTTGACCCCAGAAGGATGTTTCCAGTAGAAGGGGATGTTTTTCTTCTGGGCAGCATTGCAGGGCAGCTCTGCTGTGTCTCCTGCCTGACCCAGCACCAGCTCTTCTCCCTGAATGACCGCTGGGAGCAGGGCTATGTGGAAAAGGAGGTGAGGCCTCAAGCCAGTCGCTGCCCCACCTCCGCCCCATCCCCCACTTTTGCATTTCCCAATCAGCCCCTCCTCCCAGGCTGTCTGCATCCAGACCCCAATTCTGAGCACTCACCCAGTTGCAGCAGCAGTAGCAGGTTCCTAAAAGAGGTTCCCCAGTTCATTGTGGCCTTGCTGAGGCAGGCAGGGACCTGGGCCTTCCCCTGAGGAAAGGGCAGGGCCTGAGGGAGACACTAATTGTTAGGCAGCAGGCATTTATTGGGCCTGGGGCATAGGGGGATGATATGCAATCTCTCCCTTTAAGACCCTACAGCCAAGCCAGAGGCCTACCTGGACATGCAAACCACAAAGCAGACACCCACCAGGATGTGCCACATAATGCTGTGCCCAGGCCAGGGGTGGAGTCTCTGCCAGCTGGCATTAGAAAAAGATTAACAGAGAAGGTGGCAAATTGGTGAGGACTTAGACCAGAAGGCCAAGCCAGGTCATGAAGGTGTTTGAATGCCATGAAAGGATGCTAGGACCTGACCCTGGGCCCTGGAGAGCCAGCAAAGGACTTTATGTAGAGATGGACAAGATTAGATTTGCAAAATGGCTCTCTTGAGCTTCTGTGTGAAAGATGAGTGGGAGGAGGCCAAGCACAGGAGGCAGGATTATAACAATCCTGACAGAGAAGATGAGGCCTGAACTCAGGCAGTGGTGGTAAGAGGTGGGAAAAGAGATTGACTTCAGGGACAGTTCTGAGGTGAAATTCCCAAGGCTTGGGGCCTGATGGAGTGTGTGGGGCGAGGGAGAGAAAGGGCAGAGGGTAATGCCCTGCCCTCTAGCAGACCAATCCTGTAAGTCCTCTGAATGTGACAGGCATAAGATGCTGTTTCAGCGTTTAGATGGAAGAGCCGGAGTGGTTTCTGTGAGCTTAGAAGGCTGTCGCTGACTGCGGGGAGGGGGCTGCAGAAGAATTCTGAATAGGCTTTGAGGAACGGCAGCATTAGGTTAGAGCGGTGATTCTCAAAGTGTGGTTCCAGTAGCAGCAGCATCACCTGGGAACTTGTTAGAAACGCAAATTCTCAGGCTCTACCCAAGACCTGCTGAATCAGAAACCGGGGGTGGGTCTAGCAGTCTGTGTTTTCACAAACCTCCAGGTGACTGATGCATGTTCAAGTTTGAAAGCCTGGGTTAGAAGGAAAGGAAAGGGGAGGGGCATCCTGCCGTTTTGGTGTTCAGAGGTACAGGGGTAGGGGGTAGGTTGTGAAAAGAGGATTGAGAGTCAAGTGGGCTCATGGGGGGAAGTGGTAGGGGATGATGTGGGAAAGGCCTTTGAGGATTGATTGTAATAGACAGGTTAGGGAGCTAGGGAGCTTTGTTCTGCAGGTGACTGGGAGCCACAGCTGATTTTTGAGCAGAGATGTGATGGCCTGTGCAGAGCCGTTAGGAAGCTTGACATGGCAACTAGGAACTAGACAACATGGAAGAAGTAGAAAACAGAGGAAGGCCTCGAGATAGTGCCTCAAAGAAAGGCAGGAGCAGGGCTTACGAGTGTCTTGGAACTCTAGGCCCAGGCTATAAGTGGACTTCAGAGAGGTGAATGCCTTGGGAAGAGTGTCAGCACGGACCTAATCCAGAGCTTGGCAAAGTGATAGCCTGCATCCAGACTTATTTTCCTCTCCCCCAAGCCTGATCTTTCTTTTCCCTAGAAGCCACTTTTGCTGTTTGAGTTCTGCACCCATCTGCCCACTCTAAACTCCCACAGCACCCTATTGACACCCTCTTGGGCATGTCCCACCTTCTACCTATGGAGCAATGACTTGGGTTCTCATCGCTCCCTTACCAGCTTGATCTCCTCTAGGACAGAGATGATGGTACAGCCAGATCTGCCGCTACCGCAGGCCTGGCACCCTCTGCAGCATAGAGAAGGGACTCAGTAGGTATTTGCTAAACTTAAACCAAATTGAATTGAGTGGAGGAGAGAAAAATCACTGATTTCTTCTTTCTGTACTCAGCATATTAATTCTGTTACTAAAATGGGTCATTTAAGAGTGTGTGCACTGCCAGCACTGGCCTGGATCAAGCCAAGTCATCCCAATCATGCTGCCTATTCTTGTGCATACTCCTACCTCGACCCACACCCCTACCCCTGCTATGGGCCAGCCTCTCCAGCCTGCCTTCTATGCGGAGGATGACCCTTATAGACGGCATAGCTCAGGCTCCCTTGCCTTCCAACTACGAGTTGGGGTTGACCAATGGGAAGCATCCACCAGAGATCAGAGGGTCAGGGAGAGGGGCTGGGGCATTTTTCCTTACCCTCTTCCTGCTCTGGAAATATTTTCTGCAAATGGCTGTATTCCCTCCCTCCCCACTTCCTCTCCCCCGCTGACTACAGCTCTTATCTGGCAGCCCCTTATCCACAGCTCAAATTCTCACTGAGTTCCAGAAACACCATTTTGGCCCTTGTGTCTTCAGGAGCCTGCCTGCTGTTGCTAGTGTTAGCATGCTGGAACATGCTGGTTGGTTCCCTGTTCACACCTCTGTCTGTGAAAAACCCCTCTCTCTGCAGTCTCTTGATCCATCTGAAGCAGATTGTTTCCATGATCAGATGTAGCACTCAGATGGGTGCTGGGGGTTTGATCCTCCTGATGTGGTTTTGGGGAAAATTTGTTTAAAAAGTCCCCTCCATGGAGCGGCCGGGTGGCTCAGTTGGATAGAGCATGTGTTCTGAACAATAAGGTTGCCGGTTCGATTCCCACATGGGCCAGTGAGCTGTGCCCTCCAGAACAAGATTGAAGACAATGACTTGAGCTGAGTTGCTGCTGAGCTGCCAGTGGGCGGCCAGATGGCTCAGTTGGTTAGAGGGCGTGGTCTTAACAACAAGGTTGCTAGTTGGACTCCTGCATGGGATAGTGAGCTGTGTCCCCCCCACCCCACCCCAATTAGATTGAAAACTGCGACTGGACTTGGAGTTGAGCTGTGCCGTACACAACTAGATTGAAAACAACGACTTGACTTGGAGCTGATGGGTCCTGGAAAAACACACTGTTCCCCAATAAAGTTAAAAAGAAAAAAAATTGGGCCGGCTGAGTGGCGTGTTGGTTAAGAGCTGGCTTGAGACGCCAGAGGGGCCCGGTTCGCATCCCACATATGAGGGCCAGTGACGCTGCCCTCTACAGCTAAGATGCTGAACAACAGCTCAACCTGGAGCTGGGCTGCTGGGGTTGCCAGCAACAGTGTAGGCTGCAGCCCCTGCTGCGGTGGGTTGCCATGGGCTACCGTGTGTAGCCAGCAGCCAGTGTGAGCGGCCAGCAGCCTCTGTGAGCGGCCATCCAGAAGCCGGCGACTGATGTGCCTCGCCCGGGAAGAGCACAATGATGGTGCCAACTTGGGCCAGTGAAGCAACATCCTCCACAACTAGACTGAAGAACAAAAGGACAGCAACTTGTCTGTTCCCCTTCCCCCAATTCCCCAATAAAAATCTTTAAAAAAAGGAAAAAGAAAAAAATTTGAAGAAGAGGCACTCCATCTGTTCAAAAGGGCAATTACAAAAGGGTAATTACCCGGGGCCTAGCATATGAAAGGGTAATTACAAAAGGGTAATTACCCAGGGCCTAGTACATGGTACAGGCTTGATAGAATTGTTTAACCAGATAAATAGGAAGAAAAGATGTCAGGAAGAAGGTTTCCAGGAAAGGAGGGAGGCTGGTCACGGGTGCAGTTGTTTACAAGTTAACTTGGGGCATGGAGGTGTTGAGTGAAAGGCTGGGGTGAGAGAGTGGAGTAGGGGCACCCCTATTATCTGAGGGTGATTCCCACTGTCCCCTCATCCCAGGCTCACTGTGTCCTTGGTGAGCAGAGAGTAAAGGAGCTTCCTATGGGATACCTCTTCCCTGGGGTCCAAATTCAGCTTAGATGTTTGAGGAAGGCTCGGACATTCTTGACCTTCCCCAAATGGAGGTCATTTTTTCTTCCCCACTCCATGATCCTGGGGTCTGTGCAGAGGGCCACCTCCTGCCTCCAGCTCCCTGACTGCCTCAACCCACCCCAAGGGCTCGGCTTGGTGAAGGAGGCTGTGGGTTTCCAGCTGCTGCTTGCTTTGGTGCCTTGGGTTTCCGCCGCCACCCTAGAGAGCTGGCTTTTGATTCCCACATCCTCAGCCTCCCCCAGAGACGCTCTGCCCCCGTACAGTAGCATGCTGTACACCACAGCCCTGAGAGAGTTGGGAGGGCTTGCTGGTCCCTGAGGGGTCCTGGTACCACTCTCTCTCTCTCTCTCTCTCTCTCTCTCTCTGTCTCTCTGTTTCTCTCTCTCTCTCTCTCTCTCTCTCTGTCTCTCTCTCTCTCTCTGTCTCTCTCTCTCCCTCCCTCCCTCCCTTGTTTCTCTGCTCACATCTGTGCATTTCTGCATCTATGCCTCCCCAAGTTGATGCCTCTGTCTTCAACTCCCTGCATTTGTCTCTCTTCCTCTGTGCCTCATACACCAGGAGGCAAGTCTGGCTCTTCTGGAAGCCCCTTGCCTCTTTTCCTTTTTCATTTCTCCCTTCTCCAGCTGCCACCAAGCTTTAGTTCCTTTTCTTGCCTGTAAATAAGCATCCAGGCCTCTGGCAGGAATGCAGGCTTTCAACAAGCTTTGATCTAAAGGGAGCCTGTGGAGCATGGTCTGGAGCTAAAGGATGGATACAAGGGGGATGGCTGCAGGGTGGACAAAGGGAAAAGGACAGATTCTGAGAAACAAACAGAGGCCCCAAGGGTGGATAATGGGAGGGAATGCAGAAGGTAGGGAGAGACCCAGAGCAGCTCATTAAAGCAACAGCTACACTCCACACAATCCACGATCACACACAAAGCCCAAGGGAGTACAAACAAGGTAGAGGAAGAGGAAAAGAGATGAGACAATCCTGAGATGTAAGCTACATGCACAGTGCAGTAGACCAAAAGAGAGACAGAGACCAAGAGAGCGATGAGACCAAAATGGCAACACACACCCGCATACTCAGAGCCCCTGAGGTTCTTGCTGCCCTCACCCTGGCCCCCTGAGATGGGATGAGGAGTGAGGCTGGGGAAAGGAAGAGGGCACAGCCCCACCACAGCGACATTCTGTGGTCCCACAGGCGCTTTTATCTTCTCCCCATGGCCCCCAGTCAGCCCTTTCAAGCCCAGTCAAGGGATGTGCCCCCCACAACACACACCCTCTCTACTGCTTATTGGCTTCACATAAACTTCCTAGAGACCATGACCCCTCTAAGGGACCCTTGTGGTTCAGTGGCTGCAACCTCCACCATCCTCTCCTTTGCCTCAGACACCCACGCTGGGGGAGCTGTGCCCGCACTCCTCCCCCTATCCCCCAAAAGGTGCAGAACAGACCTCAACCTTAGAGCCTTAAAAACCCAAGCCTCCATCTGCCCCCTCCCAGCACCCACCCTCATCAAACTTGCTTCATTTAACAAATATTTATTGAGTGTCTAAAATGCACAAGGTCCTTGGTCTACCCAGCTCCCTCGCTGCCACCTCACCACTATGGACAGGATCTGGGCCTAAGGCACTGAGAGGCTTTTTCTACCTAGAACCAGTTAGTGGGGGAAGTTTTTATTTTGAGGTAGACCTCTTCTATATAAGTACCCCAAACTGGGCGAGGGAAATCATCTGGTTAGTTATCTATAACCCTGTTCTCTGAAAACTCACTCGTTTGAGGTTAAGAGGGCAGCCATTTTGTATGAACCTACAGAATCTAGCACAGCCCAAGAAATTATTTGTTAAAACATGAAACAGGAGTGACCCCCCCTATAAACTTCTACTCTCAGCCCTGCACCTCTAAAAATTTGCCCCACAAGAGCAGGACATTCAGATATTCCAGCCAGAACGAAATCTTTGAATTAAGAAGAAGGGAGCCTTTATATTTTGAGGCATCTCACTATACCAGTGGAGACCTCGCTCCCAAAATACATCTACAAAGGGAAGGCAGAAGACGCCTGGGGAACAGGGCTGCAAGGCCATGGAGGTCTTAGGAGAGGAAAGGACTAAAGCTATGGAGTTGTGCAGGGTGTCCTATTTTGAGGGATATCACCTCCTACGTTCTCCCCACCACACCGGACCAAGACCAGGGCAGGGAGGAGGTATGCAAATCCTTTTTTATCTCCCTAATCTCTTTTTCCAAAGCAGTTAAGACACCTAAAACCAATTCTCTTAGAACCAATTGTTCCAATGACGTATTTACCTAAAAATATGTATCTATCACTTTTACAGCATTTCATACATAAGAGCTCAGTTTCAACCCTTTTTGATAATTTTAGCTTTCTCATTTCATTAATCATTTTAAAGCTAATTGAAGGGGAGGTGCCTTTAGACATATTGTTCAAAAGTCCTAAAAATGCACAAAAGTAGACAAAAATGCACATTAACAGAAATGACAGTTAATAGAGGCTTGCTTCATCAATCATGTGGCTTATGAAATGCTGCAAGTGTGATTTCTGGTATGACTTTTTGGTGATTGTGTCATTGGGAAAATGGATTTTGGGAGAATTACGTCTAGACTAGATTCCACTTGTCTTTTTCTTGCTTTTCCCTTTGTTCCTCCTTTTTTGTTCCCCCCCCCCTTTTTTATATAGGCCTCCTCCATTCTTAATATTTAGTCATTTTTTCTATTTCTTTCCCACTCCTTTCCTCTTTTTTCCCTCTTTTCCTCTCTTCCTGTCTTCATCTCCTTCACTCCTCATCATTAATTGCATTCCACTGCCTTTCTCAGCCTGGGGTGGCCTTGAGTCCCCATTTCTTCTGTGATCTTGTAATCCGAGTCAACCCCCTCTGAGGAGCACCTTCTGCTCTGGGCGCTGAGCTGTGCACGGTAGGGAGGTGAGGAGGAGTTTGGCTTAGTCCCTGGCCTCTTGAAACTCACAGTTCCAGTGGGAGATTGCTGCTCATGAAATGCAAGAGAAAGTGACCAGAGCCGTGGGCAAAGAACGGGAAGTCTAGACATTCCAGTGCATCTGCTGCCATGTTCTCCTCACTTTCCCAGACCCACAGCAAAGAACGAAGCTGAGTCTATCCATCTTACCTCTGGGCCTGTGTCTATCGTCCCCTCTGCTTCTGCTTCTGCTTCTGCTTCTGCTTCTGCTTCTTTCACAGGTATGCCTATGTGAAGGCTGGGAGGTCTGCCACCAGGAGCCCACTGGGGAGAGTTCTTGTTACTCCTGCAGAGACGTACTTAAATGAAGAAACAGGAAGCCGGGTAGTGAGGCTCCTCCAAACCCCAGACCTGGGCCTGCCCCCAACGTCACCATCTGGGGCTGGGGTCCCCACCCCCTGCCTTTCAGGGAAGATGTCAAAGTGAAAATGCCAAAGTCAAGGGAAAAAGTTAAGTAGAACCAGCCTGGAGCCCAGAGAGTCACCACGCTTCTTGTTCAGTGGCAAGAAAAAGACTGTGTCAGTGATTCTGCAGTCTGACCTGGGCCTCAGGGATGCAAGAAGTAGGAGGCAAGTGGAGGTCATATGAGAGCAGTTATGTTAAGACCTTAAGAGCTACTTGTTCCTGGGCCCTAAGGGCACCTGTTCATGAATAGAGGCACCAGAGGCATTGTAGATGGCCCAGTGTGGCAGAAAGGACCTGGGCTGAGAGGAGAACAGCTGAGACACCCAGAATGACAAGGGACCAGACTCTTTCCCAAGGGCCTTCGTCTCTGGTCAACCCTCAAATGTTTATCTCTAGCTCAGATCTCTCATGAGCTCCAGATGTGTGTACCCATCTGCCCATTTGACATCTCCACTTGGATGTTCACCAGACATTGCAAACTCACCATACCCCTAAACTAAAGTTATCATCTGCATACTCCTACCCTTTGTTAACCTTAAAATAAAAGGACTTTCAAAGTGAGAGGCAACAAGCATTATTTGAGATCAAAAGAATAGCTATTCGGGAAGCACTGATTCAAGCAGAAGCCCAAATGATGTTCCAATTAGGAGACAAAGGCAATGTATATTTATGAGAGGGGAAGGAGGACAATTACATGAACAGAAGGAAGGCATTTCTATTGGTGCAGATAACATAACATAGTGATGTTTATCTAAAGAATCTTTTAATTTTCAGTCTGTTAACCATCAGTTCAGTAGTCATACTATCTGCTTTCTTCTTATCCTTGCAAACAGTTATTTGGGACAAAATGTTGCTCAGGCTTAGTCCAAGGTTATTTTGCCCAGTTTTTAACCTTCCGAAGTTCTGAGGCATAAGATGTGCAAGGCAGTTCCTCTGGTATAGCAGCTCTAGCTCCATTTTGTTTCCTTACATCTTCAATCTTACTTTTCCTTCAAATCTCCCACTCAGTGAGGGCTTCACCCTCCAAGCTGCTCAAGCCAAATAAACTGGGTATAATCTTTGACTCCTTCTTAACCCAGCATCTCCCATGTATTTATTTACCAATTCCAGTGGATATTACCTTCTCAATAGTTCTGAAGTCTATCCAAGTCAACTGTCCCACTGTCACCATTTCCATCCAAGGTGCTATGACCTTCCCTTACCTGGACTATGGCTCCTGCCTCCTTGCTGGTCCCCTGGCCTCTCTATTTTTCTTCCTCCAGGCCATCCTCTCTGCACAGTAGCCCCAGTGATCATTTAAATGTGAAAATATCATCATGCCATTGCCCTACTATGAAAAAAAGTGGCTAGTTCAGCTTGCAACTCCAACAATTAATACAAGTGTTTCCACTTGAGACAACCATTTGCTTCACTTGCAGCAGAAGTGCTTCTCTCATATCATAACATTTCATAACAAATGAGAAGTGTTACATCTCATTCCATAACACAATGTACTCAAGGGCTGACATTCAATAAAATTAATATTTACTGCTTTATCAAGGACATTCTTAAGTAAAAGTGGCATTTTTTTTCCCTTTTTTTACTGCAAGTGTCTGGCGGTGAAGAATAAAATGACAATAGTATGGTTTGGTGCCACTGCCTTGATTTGTGCTAAGGCAGCAGTCTATCCCAGATTGCTTTTGCAATATCATTGCAATGTCAACATAGTGACAAAAGCAAGTGACATCCTATTATTTTTATAAAAATAGCTGGACCTCCCAAACCCCTTGACAGGGTCTCAGGGACCCCCATGGACCACACTTTGAGAACTACTAATCTAGAAAACCTTTACTCATTCTTCAGATCTTAACTATCCCTCTGCACAGAACTTTTGTTGTCCCCAAAATCTATTTTCTTTTTTTTCCTTAGTAATTCTCTTCATTTTTAGCAGAGCTCATGGCTTCCCAGCCTCCCTTGCAGCTGGATGTGGCTAAATGACTAAATTTTGGTGAATGGATATAAGTGAAAATGTTAGGGGCATCCTCTAAAGAGCATCCTTAAAAGGAGGGTATATGGGCCAGCCGAGTGGCTCAGTTGGTTAAGAGCTTGCTTAAGAGTGTGAGCTCTGAGCAACAGGGTTGCTGGTTCAATTCCCACATGGGCTAGTGAGCTGCGCCCAAGCTGAGCTGCTGCTGAGCTACCAACAGGTGGCAGGATGGCTCAGCTGGTGAGAGCACATGTTCCTAACAACAAGGTTGCCTGTTTGATGGTGGCTACGCCCTCCTACAACTAAGACCGAACTCAGCACCTTGAGCTGAGCTGCCGCCCAGATGGCTCAGTGAATAGAGTGCGTCTCTTAACAACGAGGCTGCTGGTTTGACTCCTTCATGGGATGGTGGCTACGCCCACCCGCAACTAATTGAACACAGCACCTTGAGCTGAGCAGCGCGACTGGACTTAGAGCTGAGCTTATTGAGCCACAACTAAGATTGAAGGATGAAGGACAACTTGGCTTGGTCCCCTTCCCCAATTCCCCAGCACTGTTCCCCTCCCCCAATTCCTCAATTAAAACAAAAATAAAAAAATATATATATATACATACACACACACACACACACACACACACACACACACACACACACACACCGTATTTCCCCATGTATAAGAAAAATTTTCGAAAAATTTGGGGTCCAAAAACTGTGTCTTATACAGTGGTTGTATATTTTTTTCTTGCATTTCCCGCTTTTTTCGTGCTTGTTTTTTGCGCTCATATAACCACCGTATAAGATGCACCCAGTTTTTAGACCCCAAATTTTTCGAAAAAGGGTGTGTCTTATACATGGGGAAATACGGTATATATATATTAAAAAAAAAAAAAAAAGGAGGGTATAATTCCCTTGTGGGAGGGTGTGTATCCTTCTCAGGCCTTTACTCTTTCCTGCAGGCTAGAATGCAAACATGCTCCCAGTTGTTTACAGGCCACCTGCTTTTCTTATTTACATTACCTAGCAGACTCCTGTAGTCATTTAAGTGTATAACCCCTGATCTAGTCTGGTTCTCTCCATTCATTTATATATTTAACAAATGTTAAGTGTCTGCCAGGCCCAAGGCACTCTGCTGGATGCTGGGGATGTTAAGTAAGCTAGACATGGTCACTGCTGTAGCCTGTGACATATGCATAGACACCCAATATTTAATAATTCCATTATGATTGGACAAGTGCTACAAAGGGAGAAGCACAGAGTATTGGGAGAGGTTATCCTAGGGAACCTTATTTCAACTGGGAAATTAAGAAAGGTTTCCATGGGAAGTGTATATCAGTAAGCACTGGGCTCTGCTACAAATGAAAGAAAATTCAACATAATAGAGGACTGCATGAGACTGAAGTTGATTTCTCACCTGGAAGAAGTCTGGAGGCAGGTGATTCAGAGGTGAGAGAGGTGAGGGGGTACCACACCCTACTCCAGAAGCTGAGCTTGGGCTATTTGTATCTAGTTGCTCCACCATCCTCCACCCATGAACCCTCCTCATAGTCTGAGAAGGCTACTCAAGCTCCTCAACTGATATCAGAGTCCCTTATGATAAGATCTCCCAGTACCCTGTACTGTTTGTCCCCTGGAAACACTAGTCCAAGTGTAATAATTATGACATTATTGATTTTTTAGTGTCTGTCTCACAGATTAGAGTGTTGACCACATCTGCCTTACTTGGCACCCAGCAGAGCGCCTTGGGCCTGGTAGAACCTTAATACTTGTAAAATCTTTTTTTTTAAAAATATTAAATTTTGTTGATATTTATTAATATTAAGTTTGTTGTGGTAAAATTTACCATTGTAATTTTTTTTTTTTTTTTTAGCTGAGCCATCCTGCTACCTATTGGCAGCTTAGCGGCTGCTCAACTCGGGCTGGCCTCGAACCGCTGTTGCTCAGAGCTCAAACTCTTGAGCGAGCTCTTATGTAATCATTTTTAAGTGCACAGTTCAATGGTATTAAGTATATTCATGTTATGGTACGACCATCGCCACCGCCCATCTCCAAAACTTGTTTATCTTCTCCTACTGAAACTCTGTACCTGTTAAACACTAACTTCTCATTCTTCCTCTCCTCCAGCTCCTGGCTGTTGAATACTTTTTGAATGAATGAATGAATGAATGAATGAATGAATGAATGAATGAATGAATGAAGAGGGACCAGATTGGGTCACAAACTTAAATGCCTACAGGAGCCTGCTGGGTAATATAAATGAGCAAAGCAGACTGGCTGTGAACAATAGGGAAGGGTGGGAACTGAGGTAAGCTAAGGAGTACCTGTCTCATTCAGTGAGGGCAGCCACTAACCACACAGCTCCAGCTGAGTTCATAGTAGAGGTTGTACCAGAATATGAACCCAGAATTGTCAGTTCCGCCAAAATTTCAAGAGAAGATGGAAAGCCAGACATTGATGCAATATCTCCTAATTTTAATGTTGGCAATTAATTTTTTGTTTTGTTCGAATACTGGGTAAATCAAACAAAGCATCCCAAGGGCTGGATCTAGCTTAGGCCGACCAGTTTGCACCTCATGGGCCAGATGGACTGTGTGACATCATTCAGCTCTTGGGTCTCTGACCTGTGAATGCCTGTGAAGATGGGTCCCCAGGTGTCACCAGGTTTCAAGAACCTGGCTCTCCCTCTGGGATTTCTAAAGAGTTTGTGAAAAGAAAAGAGGAAGAGAGGGCAAATTTATACTGAACATTTAGAACTGCTTTTTGCGTTATATGGCTGTGTATTTTATTTAATTCTCACAACAATGATAGGGTATAGGTATTATTCTCCAGGCCATACAGATAAGGAAATAGATACTTAAAGAGTTTAAGAAAATTGCTAAAGGTCACAGAGATAGTAACCAAAGCTAATGGAGCTGGGATTTGAACTTCTGCTCAGACCCCTATGCCTGGATTGTCCCCCTCACCCCACTGCCTCTCCTCTGTATTAAGAAAAGCTAGGATGGGGGCCGGCCGAGTGGCGCGATGGTTAAGAACTCGCTTGGGATGCCAGAGGGCCCCGGTTCGGATCCCACATATGAGGGCCAGTGACACTTCCCTCCGCAGCTAAGATGCTGAACAACAGCTCAACCTGGAGCTGGGCTGACATGAGTCGCTTGGGATGCCAGAGGGCCCCGGTTCGGATCCCACATATGAGGGCCAGTGACACTTCCCTCCGCAGCTAAGATGCTGAACAACAGCTCAACCTGGAGCTGGGCTGACATGAGTCGCCGGCGACGGCTTAGGCTGCAGCCCCTGTGGCAGTGGGTTGCCATGGGCTACCGTGTGTAGCCAGCAGCCAGCGGCCAGCAGCTGCAGTGAGCGGCCGAGTGAGCAGCCGTCCAGAAGCCGGCGACTGATCTGCCTCACCCGGGGAAGAGCGCAATGATGGTGCCAACTTGGGCCAGTGAAGCAACATCCTCCACAACTAGACTGAAGAACAAAAAACGACAGCAACTTGTCTGTCCCCCTTCCCCCAATTCCCCAGAACTGTTCCCATCCCCCCAATTCACCAATAAAAAAAACTAAAAAAAAAAAAAAAAAAGAAAAGCTAGGATGATGACTAAGATGTCTTCGCCCACAGCAGTGGAGGGGTAGGAGGCCAACAACCTCATCTGGGGTATCTGAGGCTTAGCATCACCATGATCCCTCATATCTATAGAGTGATTTTCCATGTTCAAAGCACTTTCACATACATTAGCACATTACTATCCTCATTTTGCAGAAGAAGAAACTGAAATTAAGTTATCTACCCCATGATACGACGGGAAGCATGGAGCATGGGAATTTCTAGAAGTCTTCTGATTCCTGGTGGAGAGCTATTTTTCCTGCGTGGTCTGTTTCTAGGCTGGAGCAGAGGGAGGAGGTCACATGGGAAGAAAGAAAGGGGAAGCAGAGGGAAGCCAACATCAAGGCTGACAGAGTGTTAGGGGCCTGCCACTGGGGAAGGGGGAAGGCCACCTGTGGAAGCCCATGGAAGGGAAGTTGGAAGCCCCAGGTGCAGTCCTGTGGTGGCCTCCTTACCAAAAACATCTGCAACTGCACTGACACCCTTTGCAAGGGTGGTTGGGGGCAGGGCTTGACAATTTGGGAGGTGGGGAGGGGCCACAGAGGCTGTTCTCTGCGAAGCAGTCTGAAGGGCTGACCCATCTCCACCCTGGCCACATTCTCCCTAGCTCCATAACCCCTTTCTGCACCTCTCAGATGAGTGGTTCCTGGGTCTCTTGCACTACAGGGGTGCTATGAGCAGGCAAATTTCAGAGCTCAGCCTGGGCTCAGCCAGCTGGCACCTGCAGCCTTTTGGAGAAACTGTCAGCCACAGAGTCGAGCAGATACAACCCATCCCCATCCCCACCCCAACCCCATTCCTTCAAAGGGTGAACTCTATCTTGGGGGGTGCCTAAGCAAGGTCACCTAAGCTCCTTGCTTACCTCCTTTGTGGGAGGAATAGCAACAGGGGCCCAGGCCTAAACTCTAATACCTCAGCCTGGTAGGGGAGGTGGGGCAGGGAAATTTTGGGGCCTACCCTGCATCATAGAGATCAAAAGACCAGATCAAGGGTAGGGGAACACATTGGCAAATGTGACCACAGGTCTGAATGAGCGCAACATGGCCTCTTGCCTGACACACTTGACTTGGCAAGGCTCTGGGTCTCATCTTGCCTCCAGAACTTCTGGACAGTGGACAATGGAGGAGGCTGTCAGGTCCATGGCAGGGCTGGGGGTGGAGGTACTCAGAGATACCTCTTCCTCTCTCATGGTCTATCTCTCTTACAGTCACTGTTTCCCACTGTGATAGCCATGATGCAAGATGGCCCCCAATGATTCCCGCCTCCTTCATTTCACATCCTTATGTTTCCCCCTCCCACGTTACACCAGCCTTGGTCTGCATGACCAATAGAATAGGGCAGAAGGGATAGCACGTCACTTTCCAGATTAGATTATAAAGGCATGATAACTTTTGTCTTGGCCATTCTCTCCCTCTAAGGGAAGCCAGTTGCTATGTCATGAGTGACCCTAAGAAGAGGCCGACATGGGGGTGGGGCAGAACTAACTAACACCTCTGGCCAGCAGCCACCCGAGGATCTTTCTTGGAAGGAGATCCTTCAGTCCAGCCAAGCCTTCAGCTCTGGCTCACATCTTGGCAGCAACCTCACTAGAGACCCTGCCTCAGAACTGCTCAGCTCAGCTGCTCCTGGATTCCTGACCATGTGAAATAATATGTTTGTTGTCTTAAATTACTGAGTTTTGGAGTGATGTGTTATGTGGCAATAGAAAACTAATACATCTTTTTCTTTTTGATAGGGACCTAAGATGATCCCTCCCCCAAGCCCCATTGGGCCCCACCCGGCTCCCTGCCTCCTTGATGTCTCTTCCTCTCCAGGTCCCCAGCCTGGAACACCGGTTCACAGATAAACTGGGAGATGCGTGATGAATTAACCTTGCTCCCTGGAAGGCCTTAAGAGGAAGCAAAGATGGCAGGCGATTATCTTGCTGGAGCTTTGTGGGGAAAGGGGAAGGAGAAGGAATGTACCATTCCCTAGGAGACATCCCATAGGGAAGGGGGTAAGAATTAAAAGGAGCACTGTGTGCACAAGCCCCATGCCTCCTCTTCCTTCCGCCCTTTGCTCTTCACTTCCTTAGTGGGTGGAGAAACAAAGTGGCCCTTCACTCTGCCCCTTTCCTTTCCCTGTCCCCTTTGTGCAAGAGCACGGGGAATCCCCTGTATAGATAGATGGTGGTGAATCCTCAATGACTACTCTCATAAGCCCAAAGGGCATAGGGTGTTACCTAGTAGAAAGGCAAAATGCCACCCACAGAAAAGTCCAGGAAACCCCTGTCCCGCTAAAACATGGGGGTTCCTGCAAACTTGTTCCCATTCTCTTTAAATATTTTTTTCCTTCCTACCTGGGGTTAAAGTTCCCTGACAGAGCTGTCTGTGGCCAAAGTCCAGAGTCCTGCACACATTGCAGGTGGAGGTCTAGGTTCCTGTGGGGGTGCTGCCGACTGAGGCTGCGTGTGTGCTCTGCTGAAGGATGGTCTGAACGGCCCAGATAAATGTTCTCTCCAAGAGAGAGACAGAGTGAGGGGGCAGGCAGGCTGAAGGGTCTGCGATATCATTCCTGGCATGACCAGAGTAGGCCTGCTTCCCCCTTCACAAGTGGACGATCAGACAAATACATCACATACGTGGAGCATGTCACAGTTTTCCAAGCCCAAGCCCATTTATTATCCGATATTCTCAACAGCCCATTTGGGTGGGTTACTATCATTATCCCATTTAATAGGTGAGTAAACTGAGGCTCAGGGCGATCAGCTCTGGTCACATCAGCATAGCTGGGATCAGAAGCCAGGTCCCCTGACTCCCAAAGCTGCAGCAGCAGCCAGCTGTCTTGCTGGCTGTTCTCCCCACGTGGGGCCTTTGTTCACAGCATTCTCCTTTGTCAGACTTCGATAGAACCTTGCCAGGACCAGGGCCAGGGCCAGGGCTATGTGTCCCAAGGTATGCATTGTTCAGTCCTTCTCCTGGCAGGTGTACCGGGCATCTGACAGCTGCTGGGTGCACACTCATATGCGGACCATAGCAAGTGCACCCCACAAAGACAGTGACTGCACGTGGGGATATGTGCCTCCCTGTATACTGCACTGCTCATCTCTGGCCTGCCCCAGTCTACCCAATGACCTCCAGTGGTGTGTGACAAACAGTGACCACTGGGTGGCAGTGTGTTCTCATGCCAGGGACCAAACAGGTCCCGAAGAGCTGTGGAACTGGGGTGGGGGGTGGGGGCAGAGACTGGCATGAACCTCAGCCTGAGGCCCAGAAAGGTCACAAGACCTCATCTCCTAGAGGACTTGACATGGTAGGGTTGCTGTGTGTGTGCAGCTAGAGGGCCAAGGACAGTGCTGAAGTGGAGCTGAGTGTGGGGTGGGGTAGGGTGGGCCACAGGAATAAAAATATAAAGGAAACCAGGGCAGCCAGCATGAGCCAAAAGACTGAGGGAAGTGCATTAGAGGTAAGGCGTGAGGGCTTCTTGGTGCTTCAGAAAAATGATTACCCAGGAGAGAGCGAGAGCAAGAAAGAGACCAAGGAGGAATGGATCATGGAGAAGCCAGGAACATAAAGGCAAAGTTAAGAGAGATGGGTTGGGGAAAGTAGGTCAGAAGGCTGGGGTGGGAGAAGGGAAGCCCCAGAGGCCGGGGAGAGACAAGAACCTTCCCTGGAAAAGAAGGAACCAGACTCGGGCTTGCTGCTGATGGGAGTTTATTTGGACTGTGCTGTGGACATCTGCTGGCTCCGTCCGCTCCAGGTCAGGGCTGCTGTGGCTCCAGCTCTGCCTCTGTCTCTGCCTCTGGCTCCACCTCCGGCTCCGGCTCCGGCTCCGGCTCCGGCTCCGGTTCTTGCTCCAGATCCCCTATCTTGCTCTGAGCCTGAGGTAGGTGAATCCCATGCTCTAAGGCAGAGAATCTTCTTGGTCGCCACTGTGGGGAGACATGGAGGGGTAGGAAGAAGAGAAGGATGAAGAGAAAGGGAACAAGGAGGATACTGAGACCATCTATTCTCTCTCAGCCCCCAGTCCTCCCCATCTAATCCCAGGCCTTTTCTCAGCCCCTTCCAGCCTCCCTTGGGTTCTTTAGGCACAAGAGAGTACAGAGGCTTATGGAGAGGGGGCTCTAAAGGCAAGTTCAGGGTCCACCTTGGTCATCTTCCCTCAGGAAGGGGAGCTAGACAGGATTCCAGGAACTGGGGAGAGGGGAAGCCAGTGGCAGGAGGGGTGGGGGTGTCCCTGGCTCACCTGTCTTCTCCAAAGGTGAAAGCCAAAGACTCCAGCCACCAAAAGCAACAGCAACAGGACACCGAGGGTGAGAAAGACAGGGAGATGGTCTGTTTTCAGGGTACCTGGGACTCTCCCAGAGTGCTGGGCACCTACAGAGAAAGTACAGGATTAGGCATAGGGTCACAGCTGAACTGGCATCTTGCCACACCCTCATATTTTACAGATGCAGACAACGAGGCCCAGAGAGTTTAAGGGACTTGTCCAGGACCACTAAGCTTATTAGTGGCTGAAGTGGGTCAGGCCTAGACAAGAGCTGAAGGTCAGATCCCTGACTGAAAAGAAAAAGCTGTGAAGGGGCGGGAAAGTGGATCAAGAGGACTGGTCTGCAGTTGGGGCTGTGGCGTTGTGGGGTCTCAGACCTGGGCCAGACAGCTTAGCGAAGTATACTGCTGTTCCGAGAAGCCTCTCCCCCTGGTACAGATGGCACTGCCAGGGCCGGGAAAGAAGGCTGGCCTCCTGCACCTCCAGCCAGGGTCCTGGGGAACTCCTCCAAGATGGCTTATCCAGGGGGCTCCACACAAAGCGCTCTTGTCCAGATGCTGGAGTCACCTCACAAAGCAGTTTTCTCAGGTTGCCAGGTAACCCAAAGGATTTGGGAGTCACTGAAAACATTAGAGGGAAGAGATCTTTTGAGGCCCCAGCCCCCTTACTTGATACCATAGATTCAACTCCCAAGTCTCAATCGCCCTGCACTCTCCAGGGCTCTGATTGGGTGAGGTTGAGGGGAGGAGATCAGGGTCATGGCCAAATTAATCTTATCAAGACAAAGTTCTGGTCAGATCACTCTGCTGCTCAAAAACTTTCCAGGCTCCCTACTGCCTTCAGGGGACTGTTCACACTCAAACTGGCCCAGAAGGATCACATAAATGTTATTTCAGATTCTTTTACATTACTGTCTACTCAAATACTCAGAGCCCCCAATGTCTGTCAGGTGAGCTGGCCCCCAATACGCTTTGCACTTTTCCTGCTTCCACAACTTGGTTCACATCAGTGCCCCTGCCTTGTGGTGCCCCCTGAATGAACTCTCCCCCTTTCTGAATGTTTGAAGAACAGTGAACTGACCAACCAAACTAGAGACAGAGCATCTCAAAGCTGAACGGTGAGACACCCTGTGGGTAAAAGGAGACAAAAGGTGAAGAGCCTTGAGCTGAGCCTGGTGTACAGAAACCTGAAAATGTGGTGACACAGACACAGAGTTTAGACCCCAAGTCTGGCACTTCCCAACCGTGTGACTTTGGGAAAGTTCCTTCCCTATAAAACATGAGATAGCATGGGACGCTGACACAAAACAGTAGACCCTCAAGACGACCTTGGACAGAAAGAATTGGTGGGCTTTGGTGACTGACTGGACATGGTGGAAGGAGGAGGCCAGGTTTCAGGGTGTGTGGGATGACAGTGGGGTTACTGACAGGCTAAACCAGCAAGAGGAAAAAAGATGGGGTTCGGAATGAGGTTGAGGTGTAGCTACAATAGCTACATAGAGATATCCAGGAAGCATGTGGACATTCAGCATTGGCCCTCAGAATATGTATTCTTTGTTAGCATATTCATTTATTCATTCAACCAATATACATTATTATGCACCTACTATGTGCTGCTCCCATTTAGTGGCCACAGGTGAGTACTGCAGTCATAGCCAAGATGTCGTGGCTGATTGTTACCAATCAACCAACATATTTTCTGAGTGTTTGTTTGTTTGTTTTTATGTGTATGTTTGTTTTACACTGTCTTGAAAAGTCCATGCTCTGTAAATATTTGCTGATGGAGGGACTGATTTATTAACTCCTCCCAAATCCAGGCCACTTCCTGCAACTTTAGCCCTGGCCTCAAAGTGGGACAAGGATTCTAGAAATATATTCCATCCCTTTTGAACCACTCAAACTTTTGCCACCTCTCTAACTTCTCAGACCCTCCCCTGAATTCACAGCAGGGGATCCCCTTAGAGAAGAGTGGAACATTCACCTAGTGACTCAGGGGAGATTTTCAGTTTCAGTTCCAGTTCTTTACATATGGGGGCGAGAAAAGAGGAGGCTACCAGGGGCAGGCTCTGCAACTTGTGCCCTGTGGCCTGGCATCATGAGGTGGATTTTGCCAGTCTTTGCCCAGCTAGCTTGCCCTCCCTGTCCCAGATCCCCAAGGATGGGAGCTACTCTTTTCCCACAAGGGGCTGACCTGTGATGACTGCCAAAGTGACAGTGGCACTGAGCTGCTGCCCCTGCAGATTGATGCGGCAGATGTAGGTCCCAGCCTGGGCCTGGCTCACAGCTTCTAGTTGAAGGGTAAAGTTGCCATCATCTTCAGTCACCAGTAGGTCAGGGCCTCCCCCAGGAGGGGCCCACTTGGCAGTGAGGGAAGACTGGGTCCCTATACCGGGAGGCAGGCGGCAGGGCAGCTCTACCCGGGAACCTGCTCCGGTGTACACTGTCAGAGGGACTGGGGGCTCCAGGCCTGGGGAGAAAAGGGAACTCAAAGTTAAAGCAAAGAAGAGGTAACAGGGGTTGGAGTGCTAGGTCTGCATTAAAGGGAGGCAGCAGAGTGAAGGAGGTGGTCCAGCTCTGCTGAATGCCAAGGAGCAGAATAAGGTGCATGAACTGGGGCAGCTCGGAAACCCAGGACGTGGGCTAGGCCAGCAGAAGACCAAAGGTTGGCAAGTGAGGCTGGATGGTCAAGGGAAAGATTCAAATGGAGAAGGTAACTGAAAGGCTGAATGGGGAGGGAGAAAGGGGTTGGGCAGGGAGGTCCAGGCAGTGAGATCCGGAGCAATTAAAGGTGGCATTAGAAGCCAAAGACCTGCTTTGGGGACCCAAAAGTCAGAGGGAGGTGACAGGGGGCAGGAAGGGGTTGTGGTCAAGTGTGATGGCAGACTGGAGGTGTTACCCAGAACAGTGAGGTTGTATGTGATGGAGACATTGAAGCCATCTCTGTAGGTGAGGATGCAGCCCCAGGGCCCAGAGTCCAAGGGGCTGACTCGGGGCAGGAAAAGGAAGCTTCCGTATAAGTGGTGATGGGGGGACTCCTTGACAGGGACTCTGCTTCGGCCCCGGAACCAGTGCACAGAAACTGGGAGGTCAGGACGGCTGAAGGAACAGTTCAAAACGACCCAATCGGAGGCCCTCAGAGACCCTGGAGTGCTGGCCGTCACTGCGCAAGAATAAAGGTTTGATCAGCTCCAGGGCAAACACTTTCCCAAGACGTCAGGCCAACCAAGCTGGAAGCTCCTGAAAAACGCATCAAGCTGTAGATTTATTTGTCTGCTCCTCCCCTTACTCAGCCCCTCAGCTCAGTACCTGGCACCTGGAGGTGCTTAAAATAGATGCCCAGTCTCCTGCCTACTTTTCCTGCTCCCTGCCTCCAATTTACTTGGCTTGGTCTACCCTTCCCTTTCTCCAGGCCTTGCCTAAGGATCCACACTAAGCCCACCTCCTGAGCTACAGATGTCTGAAATGAATCACTCTAGCCCCGCACCCTCCCTCCCCCCCCAAGAAGTCCTCCCCTCCTTCACCCAGGCACCCCCACTGTGGGTGGGGGAAGGGGGAGCTCAAGGGGTGATACAATCTCTCTCTAGGGCCCTACCCCCACACACGTGCTTCTCTGGGGGCACCTTCCACTTCGCAATCTGGATCCCCACCCCCTTCCGCTAGCCTTCTGGGGGCTCTCTGGCGGGCCTGCGGCGCATCCTTAGAAGCACAGCCTCTGCCCAGCCCTTCCTGCCTCCCCGCGGCGGGGAACCCAGTGTCCTCCTCCCACCCCGGCGCCCCTAGTCCTGCCCCCACCTACTCGAGGCCTGGCCAACGCGCAGATGGAGGCGGCAGACGAGGGCGTGGTCCCTGGAGCTCAGGGCGGCGCGTTCCCTGAGGCTCACGATGGCGCGGTATTCGCCGGCGTCGGCGCGTCGGGCGGGACGCAGCCACAGCGAGAAGTCGCCGCGCTGGAAGCCCCGCTCTTCCAGCTGCACGCGGGGCTGCAGGGGCGGACGCCCGCTGCGCAGGCCCCCGGGAGCCAGCCTCAGCACCGTGTAAAGGGAGGGCGCCGCCGGGCGCGGGCCGGGGGCCGGGGGCCCGCTGGGCGCGGAAGAGAGAGATGCGATGGAGACATTTAAGAGGCAAGAAGTCCCGAGGGAGATGCAGTCCCGCCACACTTTGAGGATGAGGAAGCCCACCCAAAAAGATCTCTTGACCACTAATTGTCCCCCTTCCCCTTCGTGTTGGGCCAGCACCATGCGTTGCTGAAGAGGCAGGCATCCTATGGGATGCAGGGATGAGGGGAGCAGTACGTGGAGGAAGGGGCTTAGGGTGCATAGCAGCAGGGGAGGCAGGCCACTGACTTCAGAGGGACTGACAGCTCAGGGGAGGGGACAAAGGGCTGGCTTGGGCCTTGAGTTGTGAATCTGGATGCCATTACTGTCGGATTTGGGAGTTCTTTGCCCAAGTTTGGGGTGCATACCTGTCTGGTAGATGCTGCCAAGTGACCGCTCCTGTTCGAAGAAGGCTGAGATCCTGGAGGGGGATTGTGGGGCTGCAGGGTAGCTGAGCAGGAGCCCCCTCCTGGGCCCACACCACGGGGACCTCTGCCCCAGGCCTTGGAGCCTCCACTGGGGTGGAAAAGAGAGGCCAAGGGGAGGGGCCGTGAGCCAAGTGATTTAAGTAGGAGTAGAGAAGGAGCCTGAGGAAGACCAGGGGTTCAGCCCCTTCCCTGCCAAGGGGGAGCTTGAAGAGAGGCTTTGGGACTGAAGGACTGCCCCAAGCAAGGCATGAGAAGAATCCACCCAAGCTAAGGACCTTGACATCCAGAGATCCCTGCTTCCCCTTGCCTGTGAATCTGGAGGTCAGCCCTTCCTGAGGGTCATCCACACCTTACCTGGAGCCACACACAGCAGTTGCAGAAGCAGCAAGACCAGGAACTGGGCCTTCCCCATCTCCCCTTAGGCCCGGGCCACGCTGAGCCCTCCAAAGGGAAGAGGTCAGAAAGTGGAGAGAGACAGCCAGACAAAAGACAGGATCTGCAAAGGTGGAGGTGGAGGAAGGGAATCTAGAGGAAGAGGGACAGAGACAGAGGCCTGAAGAGAGAGGGGAGGAACCAATGACCAGGGGCTGGAATCCAGAGGAAAGCTGGCCAGATCAGGCAGCCGGAGGGGCAGAGGGAGGGGTCCCAGGGCATGGGGCAGGGCAGTGGCAGAGCTGAGCAGAGGCCAAGTTGCTGTCTTGAGCTGAAAGGCTGGTCTGCTGCTCCCAGGGCCCTTGCCCCTGTCCTACCTTCCCTCCACCTTCCCCACTTCCCCTCCCCGTTGCCCCCCCACACACACACACACCCCAGGGCTTACGGTTTCGCTTCGCAGTGGAAAGTCTGAGGGGGTTGATTCCCAGCAGCATTACCCTCCACCCCTGTGGTGGCGCTCCCCTTGTTTATTTCCTCAGTCCTGGGTGTCCCCACCACCCCCTCGATCCCCTCCTCCACCTGCCTGTTCTCTTTTCTGAGTCCTTCTGCCCTTCTCTCCCAAAGCATTTCTGCCTGAAACTACCCGCTTGCCCATCTGCAAGCTGTCTCAACATTCTGCAAGTCCCAACATTCACACTTTCTTCTAGCCAGCCCTTTCTTTGGTACTCATCCCCCCACTCCTTCAACTTCCCAGAACTTCATTACCATTATAGACCTGCCTCCACACCCATCCAGACAATGACTCCTGGGAATAAGGTGGACAGGAAGCTTTACTGGACCCTAAAAGGTGGCAGGTTTAGAGAAGGGCACCCCAAGCCCAGGGAAAAAGATACTAGTGACATGATGTTGAGCCTTCACTGTATGCTAGGCACTGTATTGGACACTTGATATACATTGAGTAACTCATGAAATCTAATTGTTATTCCCCCATTGTACAGATGAGAAAACCGAGGCAGGCTCAGATTAAATAATTTGCCACGGTCAAATAGTTACGGAGCGTGAAGACAAAAACTGTGTGTAGTCTTGACTCTGGGTGGATTATGGATGTCTTTTGGGAAGAATGGTGGCATCAGTGAGTTACATACACTCTGCCCCTGTGTACTTTGCAGCTGCTCCCAATCCAGAGGTTCTGAACTGAGAGGACAAGGGTGATATGGAGAAATGCAAATATCCTGCAACAGAGATCAAGCTCTAGAAAAACTGAGGCAGAAGTAGTAGGAAGCCTGCGACTGCCAGAGGCGAACTCTTGCTCCCCACCCCACTCAACCAAAGGAGCCCAGCCAGGAGAGGTGGAGGGCGGATGCCAAGAACTTGCAGCCAGCCTGGGAACCACAAGAGGCCCTGGAGTTGTCCCCTGCTTGACCAGGAGCTCACTTGCTCAGTACCAGTTCTGATGCCAGGCAACTCTCATTCCAGGTCCCAGGAGGCTGAGACCCAGGCCTCCCAGCCCTCTCCCACTGCAGGGGTGGGACTTCCTGTTTCTGAGGCTTTTTCACTGCCTGGTTCAGCATAATAGGGCTGGTAGCTTTCCACTAGGCTCAGCAGTGTCTAGACCTGGTGTGGGCTAGCAGGGAAGTGTGTGTATTGCTGTGGGGGGAGCATCCCTCAAAATCCAGAAACAAGACAACAGCTCTCAAAGAAGCTAAGTTCCATGTCCACCTCTGGTGCTGACCTTGTCTTCTTGGGTAGTGGGTGGTAGGAGGGTGCTTTTTTATAGAAAGGTTCATGACAGAATGTGACATGGCCATCTTCCCTCCTCCCTCTGACCCGGAAAGCAGAAGACAGGTTAAAAACAGAAGCGCGACCATTTCTTTATTAAATTATACAAAAAGGTGAGAGGGACAGCTGTGGGGCTCAGTCCCAACCCTGGCCCCACCCCGGCCTGGCGCTGTCTGACAGAAGGGGATCTGAGGGAGACCCAGGAATCAGGCAGGTAGGGATAGGCAGGACAGGCGGCTGGGTAGCAGAGGTTCAGAAGGAGAGAATATGGGAAGGGGGCGGGGAATGGTTGGGGGGAGGGAGGGAGGAAGAGAGCAAGGAAAGGGAAAGGGACAGGGGCAACTGGGGACCAGCTGGGGAGCTCAGATGGAACAGGTCAGGAAGTGGAACGATGGCAGAGTGAGAATGGAAAGTGTCTGGAGAGGTGGACGTGAGAAGGCTGGGGAGAAAGAGGGTGGCAGCTCTGATGCAGGGTCCAGATCAAGGAGCCAGGTGAAGAGTGGCTGCACTTGTCTGTTCCTGCCCCCACCGCCAGGCCCTGAAGGGCTTCCCACCCCAGCCCATTGGCAGGGGGCTCATGCTGATGCCCCATTTTCTGTCTTCTGCCGCTTGGGATCAGCTTCATCCTGTGGAGAGGGAAAGAGCTGGGGTAGCTGTCAAATGCGAGAGGGACCTCCCAGGTCTGGCCCCGCCCATGCACCACAGGGATCTGGGTCCAAATCCAAAGGGCTCCCAGCCCCTGCTGCATCCCTGACAGCCCCTCAGGCCCCACAACCCAGCCCAAACCTCCTCTTCAGCAGCTCTCTTCAGCGCGGGCCCTTCGTCGTCATCTTCTTCTTCTTCCTCATCTGAGGAGCCAGAAATGGGTCATTGGAGAAAGGCAGGAAGTTCCAGCAGACCCCCTGTGGTGGCCCTTAGCCCTGCTTCAGGTCTTCAAGCCCACCCTAACTCTGTTCCTTGGAGCCCAGCCTCCCTGCCCATCCCCACCTTCTTCTTCCCCTTCATCTTCCTCCTCTCCATCCTCAGCAGTTTCTTCTTCTTCCTCCTCAGCTCCGTTCTCCTCCTCCTATGGGAAGCAAGAGTGGGAGCAGTGTCAGGCTGGCTGTATGCCTCCACCCACCATCACCACCAATGGCAAAGGGGCACTGGGAGGGCAGGGAGGGCAGGGAGGACGGGAGGAGTCAGAGGAACGACAGGGCCCAGCCTCCCAGGAAAACAACAAGAGGGGGATGGTGGGCAGGTGTGGTCACAACCCCCCAGCTGCCTGACCCCTCCATACCTCCACCACTTCTTTCTTTCGCTCTTTCCGGCTAGCTTTCTCCTCCACTTTCTCTTTCTTCTCCTTCAGGTCCTGCAAGAGAGAAAGGCGTCACTTTTTTCTCACTGCAAATGATCTGTAGCCTTGAAGTCCCTCTAGCCCCAGTTGTCCCTCTGCAGTGGTATGTGAAATGGAGAAGGTGGCCACAGCAGCTTAGAGCCAGAACAGAGGACCCAGGGTCCTTAAGGCCACAAAGGGGCTGACGCGAGACACCTTCCCCAAGACTCAGGGAAGATGCAAAGAGATGAAGAAAGGGGACTAGGTGGCCCAGGTTAACTGCTCACCATCCCCATCAAGTTCTTCCAAACCTCACAGGCTGAAGAGTTCAGCTCAGCAAAGCAAATTCCCTCCATCTGCTCACAGCCCTGATGCCCCACCCCCTCCTGAAGTCCCTCCGCCCCTTCGCCTGCCCTGCTCTGCCTTTTGTCTACCTCTGGGGCCTTTTCCTGGTACTCTCCTGGGCATCCCTCCCAGCTTTTCCCCAGCTTCTGAAGCCTTTGTTTCTCTGTCTCTGTGCCTGTTCCCAGAATCCTCAGGCTCCTACTTGGGCAAATAACACAGGAATCGACAAGAGCACCCTAGCCTGATTCCTGGCACCCCCCCCCCACTTTTTCCCAACTCCCCCCTCAAAAAAAAGTTCACACAGCTCCCTCCTCTGCAGTCCATGGAGTGTGCATGGTGTGGTGGAAGGGTAGAAGTAACCACTTCCAGAGATGTAGGTCAAGCAGGATAAAAGAAACATGGAAAGAGTGTGGGACAAGTGAGATGCAGAGAGACTCAAACAAGGTCTGTGTCTGGGGTGGGACAGGAATACAGATGGGGAAGGTACCTGTATAGGGGATCCTCCCTCCGCACTGTCTCTCTCCTTCACCCCAAGATCTCAGCAAGCACATTCTGATATCCTATTCTGATGAGGCGGAGGGAGATGCTCCCGAGAGAGTCTCTTCTCTCTTGACACACCAGCCCGTCCAATTTCAATTCCAGTTCTCTCCCAACCCCACCCTCGGTAGACATTGAGTGACAATGTCTCCATGTGATCTGATCTGGTGCTGGTGTGCAACTTTGTGTACCTGATTCCATGTGGATGAAAGTTTTCTGTGTGCGAGTAGATCACCCTGGGAGGGTGTGTCCTTTCTGGAACAGGACTGGGGATAGGAGAGGGGGCTGGTGCCAAAGGGTGGCCTGGAGGGATACTCAGTTCCCTTCTCCCTTTCAGGGGAGTGCAGAATGCTTGACCCTCTCACTCCAGCTAGATTTCTTCGTGTCACTTGGCTGTCCTCATTTCTTTGCCACATGGTAAGTATGGCATTTCTACCACCTGGTGGGCTTTCCCCTCCATTCTGGGCCTGGAGAGCCAGAAGCTAGTCAGCTTCTCTCTGGGCCACAGCACCAGGTCTGTGTGGCCCTGGCCTGAGTTTCCCATCTGGGCTGATGGGGGGAGGGAGGAAGGGAGAGAGTGCCAGGGAGGGAGGGAGGCGACTAGAGACCAAAGTCTAAGGGGCAGGGCCCTCTCGTCCCTGTCCTTCTGGTCACTGTCCTTTTATGATCTCTTTTCCAGGAGGGCATGTAACCCAGGTCTTGTGCTAAGTAGCTCCCTGGCCTCATTTACTCAACACAGGCACACTGACACAGGCTGACACTGATTCACACACACAGCTACAGAGAAGCACCCACGCGACCCAGCCGACACATGGCCCGGTGTTTGGTGTTTGGGCATTCTGGCACACTCGAGACAGCACAAGAGCACAGTGGAGCCACTCAACACTCACAAAGGATACATGGCTCCAGCACATCTACGTCTCCACATGCACACATGTAACTGACACGGGCAGTCCCACACACTCACTGGATTTCAGACATACAAAGACACCTACTCAGTGAAGTCACATGCCACCACACAGCCCACCGGAGGGCCACATAGCACATCTTGTCAGAGCTCACATGTAGCCCCTCTCTCACAGTCTTTAATCCCACTGGTCCCCCTTTTTCCCTTCACAGGCCTCCAGACGACCTCTGTGACCTCAGCATCCCCCCCATCCCCCCCCACACACACACCCAAGGTCGGGCTCCCAGCCTCCAAGCCCTGGCCGAATTAATTTCCCAAAGCGACACTCAGCAGGTTCCCTAGGGAAATCAGAGGAAGGCTGGAAGAGAGGAAAGGGCAAAGGGATGGGGCCAGGGAAAGGAGCTGATGAGAGCAAGGAAAGCTCCGTGCACGGCCACGTAATGCTGAGCCGAGGCTTTTTCGAAGGCTGTTCCAGCTCTGCTTCTGATTTTTAGGGGCTCAAGATTCTTTAAGTGTTGGGGTAGGGACTGGAGGAGGGACTATGTTGAGAAAAAGCTGAAGGCCATGGAGGAAGGGAGAAATAAAGATGGAAAGAAAGGAAATAGAGGCAGTAGCTGTCCAAAGAGAGAAGAGGCAGTCGGGCCTCGAGGGGAGGGGCAGAGAAGAGCAGCCTCCAGGGAGAGTCCTGTTTACACTGGAGGAGCTCAAACCGCTTCGCCGAGGAAAGCTAAGGACAGGCTGGAAGGAGAGACGAGGCAACGGGACGCGCGGGGAAAGAGACGCGAGGGAGGGAAAACCGGCCGGAGAGCTCCGACGGGAAACCGGCCCGGGCCAGGCGCGCGGGCCTGGCAGGGAGAGGGGTGGGGACCCAAGCGGGGCCAGGAGCGGCGCTCGCGAAGCTAGAGGGCGCTGGCGGGCGGCGCGCCGAGTCTGGGAGGCAGCGCCAGGCTAGGGAGCGGGGGGGGAGGGCGGAGAGGGGTCCACCGGGACCCGGCGCCAGGGCAGCATGGGGCCGTCGGGGGCGGCCTGGGGCGCACGACCGCGCGGCGCCCGAGGGTCACGCGGGGTCCTGGCCGCGGCCGTCCCCGCCCGTACCTTGGCGCTCAACTCGGCCGCTGCCTCCACGCTCTTCTCCGACATGGTGCCGGGGCCGGGGCTGGCGGGGAGCCGGGGTCCCGGGGCCGGGACGGAGGGGCCCTGGACGGCAGAAGGTGGCCGCGGCCGGAACCTGACGCGGTGGCGGCGGCGGCGGCGACAGCGGCAGCGGCGACCGCTCAGCAAGCTGGGTCTCTGGAAGAGGCGGCAGAGGCGCGCGGGATGGGGCGGGGGTGGGTCTGAAGCGGGGACCCGCAGGGCTGCGGCCGTCCGGAGGACAGGCGGAAGGGCGGCGCGGGTGGTGGCCGGCGCGCTCCGGTCGCGGTCGCTAGGTCCTCGAATCGCCGCCTCCGCACCAGTAGAGCTGCCGCCGACCAGCCGCTGCCGCCCCCGAGCAGGGAACCCGCTTATAAAGGCGGCGTTGTCCGACGGGAGGGGCTTCCCAGGGGTGGGGCTGGCGGGAGCGGGGAGGAGAGGAGAGGGGAGGAGGATGAAAACGGAGGTTGGAGAGGTGGGGATAGGAGGATGAAAGCTAGGGGAGGGAGAGCGCGAGAGGAGGGAGGGAGGACGAGACCGGGAGGGGGAACTGGAGAGACTGACGGTCGCGGAGAAAGGAGTGGAGCGAGGAGGTGGGAAGGGGTGGGGTTCCTGCGGGGAGGGACCTGTACTAATCCCGACCTACTGCCTGCAAATGTGGAGTCTTGTCTTTTGGGGGCAGACTGGAGGGATGGCCAGAATCCTACTGATCCCCCCCCCTCGCCCCAAACCCTGAGATTTTGCCACGGGATGGTGGGGGGAGCAAATGGAAAAGATGGGCAGGTATTTGAGAAACCAAAAGCTTAAAGAAGAGGAAGAGGGTGGGGAGCTACTTCCACATCACGCTGGATTTCCTCTCATATCCTGCATCTACATTCAATGCGTGGCCTTGAGAGGGGATGGGAGCAGAAGGAGCAGACCACCTTCTGTCCTGCTCTAGTCTGACATTTGTGTCCCTTACTGGGTTCTTCCCTTCCTGGCTCCTTCTTGTGCTCAGAAGGGAGTCAGAGGCCCTCCAGTGTCCTTTCTTCTCTTCGATCTCTGACCTTTCTTTTTCGCCCATCTCACCTCACTTTTCTTTGCCTGGACCTATTTCTCATCATCCCTCCTCTTTCATCTGTACCCAGACCCCTCCCTTACAACCATTTATAACACACATCTCTCTTATTCTCTCACCTCTGCCCTGCTTCTCGTTTGCCCTCTTCTACCCTTCCACCTCTGATCTCTTTCCCTCTCTCCCACAGTTGTCTGTCAAACTGTTCCTGTCAAATCTGAGTCTGTCACCTGGCCCTATATTCTTAGCTGATTTTCCTCAATTCCTCTTCATGTGCTATTTTCCCTTTCTTTCCTTTTCTCTTCCCTGTGCTGCCATCTTCCTCAGCCTTTCGGAATTATACTTGCCTCCTTTGCAAGGGATCCGGGTCTGGAGTTCCAGCCTCACCCTACCACACACATCCTCAGTTCCTGGTTCTCAGTCTCAGTATCTTTGGGTCATTTTGAGAAGCTTGGGATTTCAGGAGGTGATAGGAGTTGGGTGTGTATTAAAGGTCAGGAATGTGGATGGGGTGGAAGGCTAGGGTCTGGATAAAGATATCTTTGGTGTGTGTGCACTCCCATATTTGTCTATTCATTATTCGTCTTTTATCATTTTCATTTTCTGAATAAAAAAGACACATTGATCCATCATCATCATTTAGTATTTGAGTGCTTAAATACATCATCTTTTGGTCCCTTGATGTACATACACCTACCAATTTCTCTTTCTGACTCTTCTATCGGTTTCTCAAGTCTCCTCCTCAAAAATCTTGGAGCCCCACCCAGGTTGTTCCTTGCTGAACTCTGTCCATCTTTCTCGGAGATCTTTCCATCTCTCTTTCAATCTGTTTCCCTGAATCACTCACTGATGTCTTTAACGATCTCTGACCCTCTCCATCTCTGTACTCTCTTGCTTCATTTCTCTCCCTCTCCCCCCCACCT
>NW_017732089.1:433542-453884 GCF_001890085.2 Hipposideros armiger
AAAAAAAAAAAAAAGTACAACTTGAAAAGGGATAGTATCCAGCACTCTTTCCACCAGTCAGAACAGATGGCACACTGTCCCATCTCCATGGGTACTCACTCTTCAGGAATGCCTCCCTTCAGTCTAAGCTCTCCCATCTGAGCTATTTCTGAGAGCTTAGGAATACCTCCCTGATCTCTTCTGACTTTACAAATCCTTATCCATTGTTCCCAATTCCAAACAGCCTACCTTGGTTCCTCTACCCTTACTGATTGTCTCCTCCTGTATACAATATCTAGCACAATGCTAGGCACCAAAGAGGAAGAGCTCAATAAATTGGATTTCGTAGCCCTGACACACCATTTTGGACTCAATCTCAGAGCCCTCTCAGCCTTCTTGAGTAGGTGGGGAAAACACACAGCATACTACCCAAGATATGCCTCCCCCTGATTTGGGATCTTCTCATTAGCTACTGATGTCCTGGTCTTTTACGGTATCAACATTCCAACCAAAATTTCTTTTGCTTTCCTACTTCCCCATGAATTTTCTCCCCAGCAAAAAGAATTAGTTTTGTCATCAATACCTCTCCTCCAGATTGTTTGTTTGGCTTTTCTTATTATTCTTGTCCACTTTGTGACCTCCTTCACTTTTCCACCTAGGATAGTTTGCTATGGCCCAAACTTCAGTTGCCCTCCTTTCAATTTCTCCCCCACATGCACTCTTCAAAAAGTCCTTACAGGGGTGACTGGTTAGCTCAGTTGGTTAGAGTGTGGTGCTAATAACACCAAGGTTACTGGTTCAATCCCCGCATGGGCCACTGTGAGCCCTCCATAAAAGTCAACTATGCCATTGTAGCATGAAAGCAATATGTAACCAATGACCATGGCTGTTACCCAATAAAAAAAAAAGTCCAAAATAAAAAACCAGTTCAGAAGAAACAACATTTATAAATGCTCTCTGGCTCTGTCCAATAAAATTTTCTGTGATGGTGGAAATGTTCTATATCTTCACTTTCCAATATAGTGGCCACTAGCCACGTGTGGTTACTGAACACTTGAAATGTGGCTAATGTAACTGAGGAAACTGCATTTTTTTTATGTTACTTAACTTTAATTAAATTTAAATAGCCACATGTGGCTAGTGCCTACTATATTGGCCAGCACCACTTTAGACCTTGGCCCTAAGCTGTCTTTTCTTTTTCCACTTCCTTTCCCTTCTCCGTCCCCAGTGCTCTATACATAGAAGAAAGTCAAGAGCAACCCTGGCTGCTATGTTGAAGGTCATCTGGGGCACTGTTGTCATATACTTTACCATAAGTACGTATTTGTTCAGGGTTTCCACACTTTCACAGATTAAACAGACTGTGGCTGACCCAGAGAAGAAAGTAAAAATGAAAAGGATAGGGAAAATGGGACCAGGAGTAACAGCTAGAGACTTAGGTATTTTGCTCAGAACGTAAAAGACTGAGGGAGGACTTAACCAGGAGAAGGTATTGACAGTGTTGACTGAACCCTTCCAGGTGACTCCAGTCTCAGAGGTCCTTTTCTCACTCTTCCCAGTCTCCCTACGTGACTCCATCATGCGTTTCCATAATTTTAAGTCCCACTGCCAACACATAGCTCAAACACTGATGACTCTCAAACCTGCATCTCTAGTGCTGGCTTCTCTCCTGGGCGCCAGAGTCATGACTCCAATTCCCTTCCGTTCATCTCTCCCAGGAGCCTGCACAGCTCCTCAAACCCCACATGTTCACCCCATCGCCACCTCCCAGCCCCGCCTCCTGTCTCAGACACCCTGCTGGGCTCTTACCCTGTTGCCCTGGTAACCGCCCCCCACTCCGGTCACCTCCATTCCCCTCCCCCCTCCAATCTCCGCCACCAACAACCTCCATCCACCTTCCTCCTATTTTTCCTGAGAGCCAATAGAAGCCCTGTTGCCAGGTGGAATGCTCATTTGAATCAGCCAATCCAGGAGCCTAACTGCTTGCCCTGCCTTATATGGGGATTTGAGGAGGGCCACTCCCCTCCACTCTAGCCCCACGGGGGACCAGCCCCTACACTGTCCTTTCTCCCCGCTCTGGAGAGAGCCTGGGACCCTCTCTCACCCTTCTGTAAGGGCCTGGCCCTTACATTTCTCTAACCGGGACCACCGGGGTTAGTGTAGGGTGTGGGCCGGACTGTGGGTTGGGCCTCAGGGCCGGGGGTGGGAATGAGGTGTGATTAGGAATGGCGAGGCGGAGGGAGCCGGGAATTTTGCCCAGGGAGGGGTGTCTGGGAGCGGAGGCAGCTGCAGTGGAAAATTCCAGGGAGATGGAGAGGCAGAGAATGGGAATCCTGCCCCAAGGCCCAAGGGAACGCCTTGAGAATCCAAGAGTTTGGACACTAGAGTCCGTAGAGACCACAGGAAAAAGACCTGGGAAGCAGGAGGCCCGAATCTAAATCCCTTCCTGCGTGGGAGAAGCATCCCGTAGCCTTCCCTGTCTAGTTGGACAACAGACAAGTCTCCTGAAGTCTTGGCTTCATGACAAATAAGCTAGAAGTGAAACTTGGGGTGAACTTGGAGTGGGTGGGATGCTGAAAGCCAACCCCCATAGTCCTTGGGGTTAGTCTCTGGGCTCAACAATGTTCAGGGATGCCAGCCTGTGTTTGCTCCTTTCCAGATAACTATTTCTGAGGCCTTGTGGAGGCTTGCCTATCCCTAGAGTTCTATTACTCCTCAGTCCAATTGAGAATCTCTCCCACTAGCTGAATGGGGAAACCTGTGCTTTCTGGAGGTGGGAAAAAGGAGCCCAGGTGAGAACAAGGGACACTATGACTTCTGTCTGGCCTGACATCCTAGAAATTTACCTCAGTACTGTGTGTGTATAAGGTTTTCAATTCTAACTACTTCCATCTCATTCTTAAGTGAATACTTCTCCCTCTCCAGCTTCCTGTTTTGTTTTTTTTTCAGTTTGCCTATTTATCTGCCAGGTTGAGTGCTAAGTTATTCAAGGCTTTGGAGGACAGAAACCTGCGAGTTAAACCTCCCCACTCCTCACTGTACTTTTTAATCTCCATTCTACTCCCAATATCCTCATTTTCTAGTCCTCATTTTTCCTTTGCTTTTTTTTTTTTTAATCTTTAACAAACTCAAGTTAGTGGAGAGCTGAGAGGAGATGGACTCCTAGAGAGAGACCTAAACCAGCTTAACTTTTATCCTGTTTGAGTATGTTGCTTAAGAAATCATCTTCCCAATAAGACTGAGGCACATTCATCATGAACACTACCAGTCAAGTTTTGTCCATCATTATGTTCTACTCACACTTAAGTAGAGTTAAACTAAAAAAAAATTCTAAGTTTTCCTTTTGCCTTCTATATCAAGCTTAAACTTTTACACTACAACAAACTTTTATTGAGCTCCTACTAGGTGTTAGGCACGGTGCTATGTGATGGAGACACAAATTTGAGTGAAAAAGACATGGTCCTTGCCCTCAAGGCATAGATGAGGAGAGCTCAGTCAAAAGTACAACTTGTAGGGCTGGCTGAGTGGCTCAATTGGTTAAGAGCTCGCTCAAAGGTTTGAGCTCTGAGCAACAGCGGTTCGAGTCCAGCCCGAGCTGAGCTGCCAACAGGTGGCAGGATGGCTCAGCTAAAAAAAAAAAAAAGTACAACTTGAAAAGGGATAGTATCCAGCACTCTTTCCACCAGTCAGAACAGATGGCACACTGTCCCATCTCCATGGGTACTCACTCTTCAGGAATGCCTCCCTTCAGTCTAAGCTCTCCCATCTGAGCTATTTCTGAGAGCTTAGGAATACCTCCCTGATCTCTTCTGACTTTACAAATCCTTATCCATTGTTCCCAATTCCAAACAGCCTACCTTGGTTCCTCTACCCTTACTGATTGTCTCCTCCTGTATACAATATCTAGCACAATGCTAGGCACCAAAGAGGAAGAGCTCAATAAATTGGATTTCGTAGCCCTGACACACCATTTTGGACTCAATCTCAGAGCCCTCTCAGCCTTCTTGAGTAGGTGGGGAAAACACACAGCATACTACCCAAGATATGCCTCCCCCTGATTTGGGATCTTCTCATTAGCTACTGATGTCCTGGTCTTTTACGGTATCAACATTCCAACCAAAATTTCTTTTGCTTTCCTACTTCCCCATGAATTTTCTCCCCAGCAAAAAGAATTAGTTTTGTCATCAATACCTCTCCTCCAGATTGTTTGTTTGGCTTTTCTTATTATTCTTGTCCACTTTGTGACCTCCTTCACTTTTCCACCTAGGATAGTTTGCTATGGCCCAAACTTCAGTTGCCCTCCTTTCAATTTCTCCCCCACATGCACTCTTCAAAAAGTCCTTACAGGGGTGACTGGTTAGCTCAGTTGGTTAGAGTGTGGTGCTAATAACACCAAGGTTACTGGTTCAATCCCCGCATGGGCCACTGTGAGCCCTCCATAAAAGTCAACTATGCCATTGTAGCATGAAAGCAATATGTAACCAATGACCATGGCTGTTACCCAATAAAAAAAAAAGTCCAAAATAAAAAACCAGTTCAGAAGAAACAACATTTATAAATGCTCTCTGGCTCTGTCCAATAAAATTTTCTGTGATGGTGGAAATGTTCTATATCTTCACTTTCCAATATAGTGGCCACTAGCCACGTGTGGTTACTGAACACTTGAAATGTGGCTAATGTAACTGAGGAAACTGCATTTTTTTTATGTTACTTAACTTTAATTAAATTTAAATAGCCACATGTGGCTAGTGCCTACTATATTGGCCAGCACCACTTTAGACCTTGGCCCTAAGCTGTCTTTTCTTTTTCCACTTCCTTTCCCTTCTCCGTCCCCAGTGCTCTATACATAGAAGAAAGTCAAGAGCAACCCTGGCTGCTATGTTGAAGGTCATCTGGGGCACTGTTGTCATATACTTTACCATAAGTACGTATTTGTTCAGGGTTTCCACACTTTCACAGATTAAACAGACTGTGGCTGACCCAGAGAAGAAAGTAAAAATGAAAAGGATAGGGAAAATGGGACCAGGAGTAACAGCTAGAGACTTAGGTATTTTGCTCAGAACGTAAAAGACTGAGGGAGGACTTAACCAGGAGAAGGTAATGACAGTGTTGACTGAACCCTTCCAGGTGACTCCAGTCTCAGAGGTCCTTTTCTCACTCTTCCCAGTCTCCCTACGTGACTCCATCATGCGTTTCCATAATTTTAAGTCCCACTGCCAACACATAGCTCAAACACTGATGACTCTCAAACCTGCATCTCTAGTGCTGGCTTCTCTCCTGGGCGCCAGAGTCATGACTCCAATTCCCTTCCGTTCATCTCTCCCAGGAGCCTGCACAGCTCCTCAAACCCCACATGTTCCAACTGAAATTCCCTCCTTTTCTATTTCAGTTAGAGGTACTGTCCTCTACTCATTCATTCATGCCAAGGGGTCATCTGAGATTCCACCTTTGTTTCCTTCCCTAGATCCTTCACATTGCACTTTTTAAAGATTCCTTGAGTGCCTCTTCTCTCCAAGCCCAGTCCTGCCTCTGCCCTCAGGGGTCAATATCAGTCACTGACTTTAAGCTTAATTAATTAGGGTTTTCAATCAACTTTAAGAATTTTTGTATCTTCAGCACTTACCTCCCTGCCTAACACATGGTAGAAGCTCAAAAATGTTTCCTGAAATGCAGAAACTACCTTTTTACCTAAAATACAAATAGACTGTTGCAATTTCTCTACATAAAACCCTTTGATAACTTCCCCAGGCCTATTGGGTAAAGTCCAGAAGCAAACAGGGCCCTTTAAAGTCTGGTCCTTTTAACCTCTGTAGCCTTCTCTCTTACCACTGATCCCTCAAAAGTATTGCTTCAGCCATTTTTTTTTTAATTCCTCATAGTTCTTTCCAAAAGGGGCATACCTCTGTACTTTTGCATTGATCACATCTTCTGCCTGGAATGCTCCCCGGGCTCCCCACCCCCAAGTCACTCATTCCCTCTTCTGAACCACTTTTGCCCTTTTAATACACATCTTTCTATTGCAGACTTCATCGCCAGATTATAATCGATTCCATTTGGTCACCCTCTTGGGCAGAGACCATGTCTTACTTGTCTTTTCATCCCCAGCATCTAGCACTATGCCTGGCACATAGTAGAAGGTCAAGAAATATTTATTGACATGAACTACTACACAGGTGGCACGAAAATCAGTCCTTAATGCCCATGTTAATCACAAGCTATACGGCTTCCCTCAGGATGTCTTCTTGAAATGATCAAAAGATCTTAAGACTTAAAACTCCAGTGCTAATGCCAACCATTAACATTAGCATATCTACCCAAGATGGTCTAACATCTAACATCTTATGGTCAAACTAAGTTCACTTATCCTGTTGTCCACATCTCCTCCTGCTTTAGGTAGCCAGCTTCTAACGGTAAGACTGTCCAGGTCAGTTATCCTGTGTAGCCACGTGGTCAGGATCTTCCAGCTAGATACAATTTCAATATACTATTCTCAAACCAGGGCCTGTATATATATATATAATCAGTACAGGGTCGCAAGCATAATGGTCATTTATTTCTCATTCAGTTGCCCAGATCAAAAAACCTTGAAGTCCTTCTTGACTCTTCTCCTTCATACTACATCCATCCATCAGCAAATTCTGTTAGCTCCATCTTCAAAACTATATCTAGAATCTGACCAGTTCTCATCACCTCCACTGTTTCTAACCTACTCAAAGCCACCCACCATCATGTCTCAACTGGATTAAGGCAACAGCATGTTAATAGGCCTTTCTGTTTCTGCTGTTGTCCCCCAGTAGTCATTCTCCATCCAATAGTCAGAGTGATCCTTTTGTAGGTCTTACAAACTCCCACAAGATCTGGCTTCCTTCTTTGTGACCTTATTTCTTACTATTGCTCTTCCCTCATTCATATCTGTCTAGGCACATCAGACTCTTTGTTGTTTTCGGAACACACCAAGCATACTTCTGCCTTAGGGCCTTTGTACTCTCTATTTCCTTTGCCCAGAAAGTTCTCATCCCAGCTAGCCCTCATTTTGTTCAGGTCTCTACTTAAATGTCACCTTATCAGTGAGGACTTCCCTACTCACCCTGAAAAGCAAACACCACCTCTCAGCTGCTTGCCTGTTCCTCTATCCCCCTGCTACCTTGCTTTATTTTTCTCTATATCACTACTATATCTCCAGAGCCAGGAACAGTACCTGACACACAGTAGGCATTCAATAAATGTTTGTTGAGTGGATGTGCATATAAAAACAAACTGAAAAGCTGATTTAAAAGGAATGCTCCCAAGTCACTTTTTTAAAAAGATTTTTATTGGGGAATTGGGGGGATAGGAACAGCGCTGGGGAATTGGGGGAAGGGGAACAGACAAGTTGCTGTCCTTTTGTTCTTCAGTCTAGTTGTGGAGGATGTTGCTTCACTGGCCCAAGTTGGCACCATCATTGCGCTCTTCCCGGGCGAGGCAGATCAGTCGCCGGCTTCTGGACGGCCACTCACTGTGGCTGCTGGCCGCTCATGCTGGCTGCTGGCTACACACAGTAGCCCATGGCAACCCACTGCAGCATGGCTGCAGCCTACGCTGTCTCCGGCGACTCAGAGCAGCCCAGCTCCAGGTTGAGCTGTTGTTCAGCATCTTAACTGTAGAGGGCAGTATCACTGGCCCTCATATGTGGGATCCGAACTGGGGCCCTCTGGCATCCCAAGCCAGTTCTTAACCATCACGCCACTCGGCTGGCCCCCGAGTCACTTTTCAATCTCACTCTGATCTGGTGTCCACTGTACAACTCACTCTCTGTACCTGGCACAACTTAGTGCTAATTTTCAGGGTTTATCTTCCTCCCCCAATGCATATGTAAATGTATGTACTCACATACACTCAGTACACCCATTCATTTTAGCTCAGGAGGAAGTCTAGTCTCCCCTAACTCCCACATCATTGTCCCATCCTCACTCAGTTCCAGTATCCAACTGCCCTGGGATTGCTCCAGATGTGTGACCTCGCATTTTAAAAGGCCCCTTTTCTGGCCAAGCTCTACTCACTCAAGGACTTCCTGACTTTGGCTCCATCAGATAGAGATGTAAATATAGGAACTGCTTTCTCTTTCTTCCCAACAATTTTTACCCAGTTTGTGTTTAGCCTCACTCCTAGCAGGGTCCACTGTCCTTCCTACATCTTATTTACAAGGCACTCCAGTGAGAACTTCTGTTCATCAGAGTTCACTGGACAGAGATGGATGGAAGGAAGGAAGGAGGAAAAGAAGGACAGAGAAAGGGAGGAAGAAGAGGGAGGTAAGGTGAGAGGAAAGGGATGGAAAAAGACAGACACACTGTGTTTGTGGGAACAGAAAGGTTACTTGTAAAATTACATTCCTTCAATTCCTGGAGTAGATGGCTTCCTATATGGTCTACCGGTATCTCTGGGGACTCTGGAAATGACCTCTTGTATCTCCTTCATACCCACCCATTCAAGGATTTCTTTTAACCTGAGACAAAGTCCAGGTTTGGAGGTTTGTCTTATAGTTAGAAGCTAAGTTGTAATTTGTAAATACGATTTTCTATCTGCTCCATGGTTAGGAATCCACATATGCAAAGGACCAACTTAAGTTGAATGCGGATTTTCCACTGTCTGCGGTGTGCCTAAATACTGACTATTCAAAAGTCTCCTAAGAGATAATACATTGAAATTGAATACATTTAAAATCATGCAAAGGTAAAAATGACTGATATCACTTTCTTTAAGTTTTGGAAGGAAGAAGAGGTAGGGAGGGCGCTAAGCACCTAAAGGCAGTAGGTAGAAGACCAGGTAATGGAAAAAGAAAAAAGGAGGAGGCTAGAAGCTAAGTTGTATCTCCTATCCGATCTGTTGAAGGTTGGACATGATCATATGAAAAGGAAAAGCTGGAAGGTGAGGGACCACACTTAGTTTAAGCCTGGGCTGCAGAACTCTCACTGGGATACTGTTGATCACATCAAACTGATTTGTTTGAGACAAGAGGAAAAGGGACACTTGCATGGTGGGATGCCCAGAGATAAAGCATCCGGAAGATAAACGTAAAAGATTTTATAAAGTTTCTTCTCCAGAAATGTCAATGAAAAACAAATTTTCTTTTATCGTCTTTTTTTTGGTTTTGCCAGTCTCACAGCTTCTAAATGATCTGCCTCTGTACACTTCTGTTTCCACTATTGTTTTTTCCTCTTTAAAAATGATCAAGTCCAAACCTGAGAAGCCCTGCCCCCAGCACCTTTTCCTGAGTCACCAGGGACCCCCTCCTCCCTCTCCCTCAGGGAAGTATTGGAAACAATTCTGTCTCATTGTCAGGCTCTACATAGCACTAATATGGCTAGCAGCCAGAGTAAAGAAGCAGGGAGAGCTAGAGTTTGGATAAATCTGGTTTAAAGTCCATCCTAGACAGTCCAAATCCCCTGACACCCAGGGGGAGGGCCCTTCTCTCCAGTTGGGCCAGATTTTATGCAAGACGTGTACTATGTCAAAGTATCAGTCTTTGGCCTCGGAGTCAGGTCTCCTGAGTCTGTTTCCAGCTCCGCCCCTAGGTGATCCCGGTTAATGACGCTCTCCATCCCTTTTCTTCCTCTCCCAATTTAAACCCTTGACCTACCTACCTGACTAGAGGCAAGACAGATCAGTGCAAGACTGAGAGCTCTTGAGGACAAAGGAGTTAGGGAAAAGAAAGGGGAGGTTGGCACTAAACTAAATGGTTTCAGAACTAGAGCCTTTCCCCAGTCTGACCCTTCACAGCAGGGTAACAGAGGGGTCCAGGAGCCTGGCCAACTCCTGTTCTCCAGGGGCTCTAGTCCCAGCCTGGCCGAAGAGCGCCATCTGGCGGCCGAACGCCCCCAACCTGGATTCTCTGCCCCAGCCCGAGTTCTCGAAGCTAAAGGAAGACCTGGGCAGAACTGTCACCTCCTCCTCTACGTCACTCCGAGGACCACGCCCCTGCCTCAATAGCACCTCCTCCTGAAGGGGCTGGCCCTAGTGCTTCCCCCGCTGAATTGTCGCCCTTCTACCTCTTGGGCTGAACGCTTCTCCGGTAGAAAATCGGCTCCGGGCTCCCCCACAGGGATCCGCCCTATCTTGTCATCCACAGGGAGCCCGCCCCTCCCCCATGGGAATCTGCCCCTCGTCCTCTTCCTTCCTCTGAGTGAATGTGCTGCCCCGCCCCAGCCCCGTCCCTCGCGAGGAAAGGACTCTTCTGCTCCCTACCAAACCCTTACATGGGAGCCTGTTCTTGTCCACAGAACTCAAATCCAGTTTACCAATCAGAGCCCCCCGTTCCCCTCGCACACAGATGATCCTACGCCCTGTCCCTGCGCTCCATCGCCCCACGAACAAGTCCTCGCCTCCTCCCCACGTCCGTCTGTGGGCGGAGCTCCGCGAGCCCAGCCCCGGGGTGGGCGGTCACATCGTGACGTCACTTCCGTCCGGGCCTGGCCGCGGTTCTGGCTCCGTGGGCGGAGGGGTGGTACGGAGGTGGCAGCTGTAGGAGGAGGCGGCGCGGAAGGCCAAGGAGCTCACTCAAGTCCGGACCAATCCCGCGTCCCGGGCCGCGAGCCCTGATCCTGCAGCGCACGAGAGGCGAGACCGGCTGGATGGGCCGCTGAGCCCGAATCGGGGACCGGTGAGGCTCGAGCGGAGCAGGGCTGCAGGGTCTGCGAGCATGGGATGCAGGGAGGGGAGAGAGTCAGGCCCGCCTCTTCTCCTTGCCTAGCGGGGAGGCCGGGGCCAGGGGAACCGTCGACAGTCTCGGTGGGGACTACGAGGCCCGCCAGGGAAGGCCTGGCAGCGGTTGAGTGTAAAGAGGGGGCGGGGTGGTTGGGGTCATTAATGGGCGTAGGGCCAGCACTTGGGATTCGTATCCGGAACAGTGGCGTCGGGGGAGGGGGAGTATACTTCTGGCCTGGGCTTGGGGAAGAGGATGGATCTGAGTGGGGGAGGCAGAAAACTGAGAGGCTTTAAAATTTTTCCATGGCCCTCCTTGAGAGGTTTGAAGAGCTCTTCTTTCCCGAAAGGGTGGTGGTGAACACCTGGAGAAGGGCCTCACTGGAGTTTGAGGGGGTCAGCTACAGTATTTGGAAGGGACAGTGCTCTTGAGAGTCCCAACACTGAGCAGATGTGCAAAGCCTGACCGCATCCAAGTATCTGAGCCCTCACATCTTTACAGTGTTGAGCCCCCCTGGAGCTAAAATCAGGATGTTCCGCTTCATGAGGGATGTGGAGCCTGAGGATCCCATGTTCCTGATGTGAGTATTCCCTCCCACTTGGGCTCTAGAGCACTCATCCCACTCCATTTCAGGTCTCAGAGTAGTTCTGACAAACATCTGGGTTCCCACTGCTGGCACTGATTGGAACTGGCTGGATATTCAGCAACAGCTCGGACTTAGAGGGGAAATAGGCATCTGTGCCACTGTTTCCTTAGGACTGTTTTCTTTTCGGGGGAGGGGCAGTTGACTCCTTAGCCCTTCTGCCATCATACTGTATACTCACTCTACAGGGACCCCTTTGCTATTCACCGTCAGCATATGAACCGAATGTTGTCAGGTGGTTTTGGATATAGCCCCTTCCTCAGCATCACAGATGGCAATATGCCAGGGACCAGGCCTGCCAGCCGCAGGATGCAGGTAATGGTGCTGTGGGGTACCTGAGACCCAAAGAAAGGTTGGAGGGTGGTCAGTAAAGCACTTGATTTCTCTTGCACTACAGCCAACTTAGCAAGTGGGATGGTCAAGGAGTGCGGAAGGGGTCTGGAAAAAGGGCTTAGTGATCCCCCTTTAAGAGGAGAATGGTAAAAAAGCTGAGGCCATGGACTTGGTTTCAGATTGCAATGAGATAGGATGTGGTCTCTAATTTCTGTTCCTTTCTTGTTCCTGTAGGCTGGGGCTGTCTCCCCCTTCGGGATGCTGGGAATGGTGAGTCCTCATCTCCTTGTGTCCTTCCATCTCAGACACACTCTATACCCATAGGTATTTCCAAATGTCCCTCTTTGGAATAGCCTTATGAGTAGGGTAAGCCTAGAATCTTTTTATAGTGGTCACAGAGCTCTGGGCCTGCTGTGTGCTGTGAGTCCTGTGAGGTAAAGATGCTAACTGATTGATTCTTGTCCTATTCCTGTCCTAGGAGCCATACTCATTAGAAAAATGTAATTGTCTAGCAAAGTTTGTTTTTTTGAGGAGGGAGGTGCAGTTAAAGGGGCAACTAGACATGGTTTTTAGAAGATTTTTCTTAACAATTTCATGCCCATCCCCTTTGTAGGTTAGAGTTAGTTAACTTTGGCATGCTTCCTAAAGAAAGGAAATAGGGCAGTCAGGAGAAGGAAAATTGGATCAGAGCAGCCATAGAGACTGAGGAGGTAGGTAGGCAGCAGTATACAGGAAGAGAGACATGAAGAGAAATATGTTCACAAAGAATGAGAAAGAGCAGTTGCTAGATGTGAATGAAAAGAGAAAGGGACTGTGTGGCCATGTAGCTAGTGGGTCATCTCTGAGTATTGACTCTGCTTTCCATCTTTTTGATGCAGTCAGGTGGCTTCATGGACATGTTTGGGATGATGAATGACATGATCGGGAACATGGTGAGACTCTTGCCCCATTCCCTTACCTGGCCCCGTTCTCAGTCATGACTGGCAACACCTTGAGTCCTCAGAGGCAGGAATGGAGAAGAGTGTGTTAGAGAAGGGGTGAAGCTGGATAAAGAAATGGAGCCTGGAGAGCACTGGGTTCCTGTGTCTGCTCTCATACCCGAGTGAGAAGCAGCGACAGCATGCTTATTAAGTATGCAGTTAAGGTTTGCTCTCTTAAGGTTCTTCTTGTTTATTTTAGAGGATTTTGAGGAGTAACGATGAGTCTTGATGTTTTCTGAGTTCTCACATTTTGTGAGGAAGATATGATCAAGGACAGGCAGCTAAAATGTGGGAGCCTCTCTCCAGAGGGGAGCCCCTCACCTTCAGTCCTGCTCTACCCTTTCTTCTTCAGGAACATATGACTGCTGGAGGCAACTGCCAGACCTTTTCATCCTCCACTGTCATCTCCTACTCCAATACCGGTGATGGTGCCCCTAAGGTCTACCAGGAGACGTCAGAGATGCGCTCGGCCCCAGGCGGGGTGAGTTTGAGGGCTTCTCTCCCAGAGAAGGCAGGATTGAATGGCAGCCACAGAAACCCTGGCTTCTGTTTTTAGGATTGGGTTGTGGGTGGTTTGTCTGTCCCGGGTTGGTGTGGCCAGGGCTTTGGAAGGGGCAGCTGAATGTGCTGTATTCTGCTCCATCTCAGATCCGGGAGACTCGGAGGACCGTGCGGGACTCGGACAGTGGACTAGAGCAGATGTCTATTGGGCATCACATCCGAGACCGGGCTCACATCCTCCAGCGCTCCCGAAACCACCGCACAGGGGACCAGGAGGAGCGGCAGGACTACATCAACCTGGATGAGAGTGAGCCTCCCTTCCCACTCATCACCCTCCCAGCTTCTTGGCCAGTAGCCACTAGTCCAGTTCCTGTGAACTAGGAGATACCAGCTTTCTCTTCCTATCTCCATAGATATTTCTTGGGCAAAGTTATGGGTGAGCCCCATATTCTTACTTCACTTGGAGCCTTGCCGGCTTAGGAGCTGAGTCAGGTGCTGGCAATGTCCTAACCATGGGGGGGCAAACTTTGTCACCTAAGTCAGATAGTGATAATAATTTACCTTTGTCTACCTGGATCCATTTTTTTCTCCTCTTTCTTTTTTTTTCAAATCAGCAAATATTTATTAAATACTTATTGTGTGCTTGGGATTATGCTCTTTAACTAAATAATTATCCCATTCCTTCTTTCTCCAGTAGTCATGCCTTAAGCCTGCTAGTGGCTCCCAGGAACCACAATACACCCAAAATTGCTAAATAAAGAAGTTGCTCTCCCCCACACATCCACATGCACCTACTTTCAGCCTTTGCTGCTATTCTTCAGTCTTTGAAGCTTGTGGCTCACTCTTGCATCTGCCTCTAGAAGCCAGGTTGTTCATAGATGTCATGCCTGGTCTCTATGTCCTCTTCAGGTGAGGCCGCAGCATTTGATGATGAGTGGCGGAGGGAGACCTCTCGATTCCGGCAGCAGCGCCCTCTGGAATTTCGACGGCATGAGGCTTCAGGGGGTGGGGGACGAAGGGCTGAGGGGCCCCCTCGCCTGGCCATACAGGGACCTGAGGATTCCCCCTCCCGACAGTCCCGCCGCTATGACTGGTGAGGGCCCTGGGCCCTCAGCCTCTCTTGTAAGTATTGGAGAGGGAGGACCTGTAAGATGTCAAGCACAGCAGGGTGGTTGGGGAGTGTACCTGTGCACATTCCTGTGCCATGAGGCAGAAGCAGTCCAGATGCCCAGCAAATACTGCCTTTCTTAGTAGAAGTTTTAGTTGGTATGGAAAAAGAGAAGAATGCTCTCACTGGAATAGGGGTTAAGCCCCAACTCCTGGCTTTATATTTTGTCTTCCTTTTGACTTTTGCTCATCTCTCTTCCCCTTGTAGGTACAGGCTGAGCGGCTGAGAAATCATCCCCTGAAATAACTTTTTCCTCTCCAACTCCCACTCCCACTTTAATATTAAATTAACAGGCAAGCTGGCCCCCACCTCTCCCTGGGGGTCTCAGGGAGAACCTTTCACTGCCCCCTTTACCTACTTTTTCCTTCTTTAATCCCCTTGCCATGATGACTCCACTTCTCCTGTATCCGCTAACTTGATTTTTCATTTTGCTGCTCCATCTTTGACTCCCCTCACCGTCCCCATTCTATCCCTGACATGCATTGAAGGCTTTTGTGGAGAGCTCTGGGTTTAGGGGCCTCCTCCATCCCTCAGCTACCCTGGATCTTTGCCCACCTCCTCCTCCTCAGATTCCCCGCTGCAGGGGCCATAACCCTCATCCAGGGCTGTGTGGGAGGGGAGAGGACTGGTTCCCAACCCTTTCTCCCTTTCCACGCCTTACACATCACAAAAATCTTCCCTATGCCCTTCTCTGCCTTTATTTTTTGATTTGTGCAACTTGTAACTAGGTGTTTATGAAATAAAGGAGAATGGAAAAAAGACCAAGTAGGATTCTGGCTTTACTTTTGATCTTTTCTCTATTCAATTTCAACCCTCCTGTCCCCTTCTAGTCACCTTACCTTTTCTCTGTCTCCACGTGTGGCCTTCATGACTTGAGTTCAAGCCCAGTACCTCAAAGGTAATAATACTGGGACTGTCAGAGCACTGGCAGATGAAAAGCAGCAATGGAACTCAGCCGGGCTAGGCTAGAGGGATAAACATAAGGAGCTATCTTACTGGCTCTCTCCCTTGCTTTTGCTGTAACTTCATTTGTCGGGGAATGTAGGGCATATCTCATAGGTGCCTGAGGAATTTGCTGCCCTTTGTCCTTTGGGCATAGTCTGTCCCCTGGACTCTGGGTGGAAACACTTGTACAGAGCAGGAAGGAACCCAAAGAACCCTATGCAGGCCTTCAAGGGGGAGGAACTCTGGGGTCAGCAACATTCTATCAAATATTCTTCAGACCCTTCATCCCCTGTAATTGAGAAGTTGAGCCCAGGAGAGGCGACCAGGAAAGAAAACTAACCTGGAACCTGAGCAGTACTAGAAGGGCATGACGTGCTCAAATTTCTCAAGACATTCATGCTTGATCTGGCTCAGCCAAATGGGTCACTCTGCTCCTCTTGTGAACTTATTAATGATGATAAATGCTTGTGAGAGAGTGATAGTGGTTTCCTCTATAAAGATCTTGAGTTCTTTTCAGTTGGTAAATCAAAGACAAAAAAAATAAAAACAGATCAAGGCTCTGGGTTCTCTCAGTGAAGGGAGTTTTTTCCCCATGTCATTGATGAACACATAGATTCAAGAGGGTTTGTCCAGTTGTTCAACGAGCCGAGAGATGAAGTTGAGCTCAACAACCAGGCACTGACTTCCTAGTCCAAGGCAAGTGTTAAATCTCATTATAATAGGGCTAATGAAGATACATGACCAGGGTAAGGGAACCAACCCAGTTGCTAAAGGATCCAGAAATCCGAGAAGTCAAAGGAGTATAGATAACCCATCTCCACCTGGGCGCTAAATTGTGGCTGACGAGACTCAAAGTGTCCACAGCCCTCAGCTTCAAGTGTAATCTGTGCTCTGTCCAGATAGACATATTTACCTCCTCTGGGAATGGGAGTAGCCTTCATCAGTCTCTTGCAGCAGGGAAAAGAGCACGAGTTGACAGATCCCAGAAACGGTCCTCGGCTTGGCTCAGTTCAGCTCTGCCACCAACCTAGCCATGTGGTCTTGGGCAGGTCATTTCCCTGGACCTCAGCTATGTAGGTCCCTTCTAGCTACAAAATCTAAGGCTACAATTTGTACCCAACCTCTCAACCTGGATTTCAGTTCCAGTACCCACACTCACGGGTATAGTTCTGAGTGAAGGCTGGGGCAGGGCAAGGGTTGCCCTTATTTCCATTCAGGTGAGTCACTAGTGTTTTACAAGCTCTCCCGTTTGGGTTCTGGCTGTCAGGCACATGAACTAGTTTTCACCCTTGTCCCCTGTTCTTGGGTGAGGACCACCCTTCAACCCACCACTTATTGCTAGGGCTTGTGACAGTGATACGGTGGTTGTGGGAAATACGTTGTTAGCAGCCACTAAGTAAGGTGCTCATGAACCAGTCCCCTGGCACTTCCTGACCTGTCTGCCATTATGGGGTGAGGGCCAGGAAGCAGAGACAGAAAAGGCACTCTAAGGAGGGACGCTGACATTTTATTTATTAATGGTCAGCTCTCCAACTGCCCACTCATTCACAAGGGCCACCCCCTCAGCTCTTGGTTCAACAGATGTCCAGAGGACAGGGTCAGACTCAGGTTACTTCCTCCACCCCAGAACATTATAGTTTGGAAGAGGCTGATACTTGGTGAGAGACTGAATTATATAGAGGTGTGGAATTATGAATACAGACTGACATGAACAAGACCTGGCTCCACCACTTAGCTATGACTCGGGAAGATTCTTAATCTTAGCATCAGTTTCCTAGAAAGTCCTAGAAATAGGACTTTCTAGGCACTGGTGGCAGTGGGGAGTGCCTTAGAATTGTGAGAATTAAGTAAGTTAGTATAGAGAAAGCATGTGACACAGTGCATGGGTTATAAATGACTTTCTCCCCAATTACTTTTTCCCAGTCTTAACTCCTTCAGCGTTTTCTGTGGTCTTTATCCCTGGTTCCATCCTCAGGACTCCTAAAATACTTCCAGACACAACCTGGAAATCATCTTACTGGCCTCGAATCAACTAGCCCTCTGTTCTCCCATCTACCAACTATCACCTTTCACCCTTTTCATGCCTCAGCTTCACAGACCAACACGTAGACACAAATGTTTTGGGCCACTCTGACCCAGCCCTACTTGCTGGTTTTCTCCCCCTGCTATGGTAACAAAGGGCTTCAAGTCCTAGTAACACCCTTTACCCAATGCCCCCTTCCTCTACCTAGTGCCCAAGTCATATAAACAGGTCACTCAGAGAACCAAGAGCTGATCCCCAGTGAGAACACAGTAGTCTGGTCTCGCAGCCCACATATTCCAGTCCATTTTACTCCATATGCCTGTCTGCCCTTATGCGCAGTCCTGGGAATGGGGCTGAAGGGGCAGCAAGGGTCAAGCATTACTTCTCTCGGGCCATTCCAGTTGAGCTAGGGATAAGAAAAAGAAGCAGCCTTTACCTCTCTTCCCCTTTTACATTACTGGGGTCTCCACATAGAAAAAGTGGGAGCCAGGTGAAGCTGCACTAGAGGAGGGAGATGAAGATATGAACAGTTAGTCATAGGAGGTGCTGAGAGGTAAGAGGGAAATAACCAAGGAGAGTAGGGGCTCTGAGAGAGAAGACTTTGTATAGCTGGTTCCCCCCAAGGAGCCTCCCAACTAGCTTCCATCCCTGGGGTGAAACGGGGTGGGGCACAGAGCTGTGGTGACTTGGGGGAAAGAGTACCTGAAGGGGCTGGGATGCAGAAGGCTGACCCAGCTGCTAGAGAAGGTGAGCCTGAAGCCCCAGGCAGAGGGTGACAGCTCTGAGCCTTCCCAGCCTGCATCTGGCCTTGAATGATGCCTCGGAGGGGATAAGAGAAGCAGGTAGTGCTTCCTGCTCTGGGCTCAGGCCCTTCCCCCCTCTCAACTGTCCAAGTGATGAGATGAATTGGGCTAGCATTCAGAGTTCCTTGTCCTTATCTGCCCTTTATGGTTCTTTTCTTCTTCTTATCTTTTGGATAGAAATAGGGTGCTGCACCTGGTTTTTCCCAGTATCCATTCCATCCTCTTTATCTGCTCTGTCACCTGTCACCTGGAGAACTTGCAAGTTCTGGACAATTATCGCCAAGATGTCAGTGTTCTGCAGCCAGGGGGTGAGCCAAGTGTCTGAGGGGTTTGAAGCTAGGACATTTGGACACATGAAGCTGGAGGATGGAAGAGGGCATGGAAAAGAGCTGTAGAGGTGGGACTGAGTCTCCAAAAAAGAGGGAGCAGAAACCCCTTTGAAAACGTCAAGGTGACAGGTGGGAAATGGTTTGATGAAAGTAAACAAAGCTATGTTCTTAGAAAACTACTGGTGAACTTAAAGACATCCTGGCCTTGGTGGAGAGGCGTTCCCAATTCACAGGGAATGTGGCAGGGAAGAACAGAAGCTGACTCCCGATACAGATAGCCCTTGATTTAAGCAAACTAAGGATATGATATAATTTTAGAGTTGAAAGAGACCTTAGAGATCACCTCTGGACATTCCCAAACATGACAGCAGATCAGAATCAGCACCCCAGACCTACTAAAGCAGAATCTCAAGGTTGGAGAGGATTCCAAGGCATCTTAGCATCTTAACATCAATTACAGATACCATCCAAACCCGGCTCCTATGTTACTGCAGAAGAAACAGGTGACTTGTTGAACATCATATAGCTACCTAGTAGCACTGCAAGAGCCAGGACTCAAAATCCAGTTGGCACAAATGATACTAATGTGCTATATGGAATAATTCACCATGGGGGTTCTTTAAATAGAAGTTTTCTTGGTGAGTTAAACATTTTTTAAAATTTTATGTTAAAATTTACCCAAGTAATAGATCAGTGTTTAAAATGACAGACTGCCAGTAGCCCTGTATGTCTGGTTTTTTAATCTTGTATTTTTTAATATACAGTAAAATTGCTCTGTGTACAGTTTCTATGAGTTTTAACACATATAGATTTGTGTAAATTCCACTACAATCAGGATTAAAACAGGTCCATCACCCCCAATCCCTCTCCTGCTACTCCTTTGTAGTCACACCCTTCCTCCAACCCTAACCCTTGACAACCACTAGTTCTCCTTTTCTATAGTTTTGCTGTTTCCAGAATGTCATATAATGAAATCATATAGTGTGTAACTTTTTGAGAATGGCTCTTTCACTCAGCTTAATGCCTTTCAGATACACTCATGGTGTTGCATGTATTAATAGTTCACTCCTTTTTATGGCTGACTAGTATTCTATTATGTGTTTATAGTCTTTATCCATTCACTTGTTTAAAGACCGTCTCACTTTTTGGCATGAACATGTCTCAGTTTCTTTAGGAATGAAATGAAGTGGGATTGCTAGGTCATATGGTAAGTGTATATTTAACTTTCAAGCAAATGCCAAACTGTTTTCCATAGTGGCTGCACCATTTTATATTCCCACCAACAATGTAAGAGAGTTCCAGTTGCTTTGCATCCTTGCCAGCAGTTGGTATTGTTTTTATTTTATTTCGCCCATTCTATTAGGAGTATAGGTATTCTTCTATTTATTCTAATAGATATCTCATCATGATTTTAATTTGTATTTCTGTAATGTCTAATGGTGTTGAGCACCTTTTCATGTGCTTATTTGCCATCATTACAGCCTCTTAGATGAAGTGTCTGTTTAAGTCTTTCAGCCATTTCTCAAACTTCGGTTGTTTATTTTATTACTGTTTAGTTTTTTGTTTTTTTGTTTTTTTAACTTTATTGGGGAACAGTAGGTTTTTTTTTTAGGACCCATCAGCTCCAAGTCAAGTCGTTGTCTTCAATCTAGTTGTGGAGGGCGCAGCTCACTGGCCCATGTGGGAATTGAACCAGCAATTTTGGTGTTATGAGCCTGCGCTCTAACCCCCTGAGCTAACTGGTCACCCCTTACTGTTTAGTTTTGAGAGCTCTCTATATATTCTGGTTAGAAGTCATTTGTTAGATAGGGATTTGCAAATATTTTTTCCCATTCTGTAGCGTGTCTTTTCCTCCTCTTGATGTTGTCTTTTTCTTTCTTTTTTTTTTTTTTTAAGATTTTTATTGGGGAATTGGGGGGATGGGAACAGTGCTGGGGAATTGGGGGAAGGGGAACAGACA
>NW_017732089.1:457474-462511 GCF_001890085.2 Hipposideros armiger
ACAAGTTGCTGTCCTTTTGTTCTTCAGTCTAGTTGTGGAGGACGTCGCTTCACTGGCCCACGTTGGTATTATCATTGTGCTCTTCCCGGGTGAGGCAGTCGCTCACCTGCCATTGGACGGCCGCTCATGGCGGCTCACAGCATGTTGTGGATCAGCATGTGAGAGTGTGCAAATAGTGCTAAGGTCCTTGGCTGGGAAGATTTTCCTGGTGCCCTGGGTTTGGTTATACATGGAATTCCTAAATCCTGAACCAAATTTCATGGTCAAAAACTAAGCCCACAAATCTGTTCTCCTTTCTCCATGCCTTGGTAGCCAGGAGACCATATTTATAATTCAAACATAAATTGCATTTCCATGTCCTTGGGGCTGTGAATGGTCCCCCCTGCCCCACTTTGGGTGTTAAGCCAGGCAGTCCCAGCCCAGCCCACACTAGACTTTACAACCATCCACTAAAGGATGGAAACTAGAGCGGTCAGGGAAGTTAAGTTATGGAACCATTGTCTGGAATTAGCTTACAAGAAAATGGGATACTAAGTTCAACAGAAAAACTGGGGCATGGGCAGAGGGATGGGGGACAGGTTCAAAGCCAGGAATTAACAACTTCTACACATTAGAGGGTGTGGGAAGAAGAAAGGAATTATTTCAGAGGTAGAGACTGAGAATCAAGGTACAACAGGCTCAACAAGCTTGTCTAGGGAAAAGCTAAAATAAGAAGCCAAGCGTGTCAACTCCTGAAACAGGGCTCATTGGACTGGTCCAATTAAGTTTCCATTGCCTCTCAAGACAATACACTCACGCAGCCCACTTTTAATTGAAAACTCAGGATCTTTCTAGTTCTATGACTGATACCGTTAGGACCAGTGAAGAGTAGTTTGTCCTAAATCTCCACTTGCAGAATAGCACAAACTCTGGAGAGCAGCTCAGTCAACATTGGGACCCTCAGGAGGCAACCACTTCACATGCAAGTGAGGTGATCAACAGTCCCTTACTTTAGAGCTTCCCAATTCCAGGGAATGCACAGCAACAGGTGAGGCCAAGAGACAATCATCTCAGGACACTGCGAGGGAAGCTCTGCCTTGGACACAAGACAGGAGCCTGACTGCTGCTTCTTACTGCAGATCTGAGAGTTCTGTGTGGTTTTGATGCAAACACTCAGGTTTACTGTCCACTCTTCCCCCTTATAATGCTATAAGGTGGAAGGAAACTGGCTGAACTCAAGCTCCTTGAGAGCAGGGAGTGACCATCATTTTGCATCTCCAGCGCCTACTACATGTTGGTGTCAGTAAGTCTCCACTGCTTCTAAATGAATGTTGAGATACTGAGCATTTTGTCCAAAGTCATATGGCCCAGGACTCAGCACATAGTATCTGGTTCTCTTCTTTTTCCAGAACTTTGCTTTAGAGTAGACAGGGAATGAACCTTCTTCCCATCCACAAATATCAAAGACAGAAAATACCCAGTTCAAGGGTGTCAGGTTAGCTCAGTTGGTTGGAGTGTCCCTGCATGGGGCACTGTGAGCTGCGCCCTCCCTAAAAGTGTCAGCTATGCCATTGTAGCCAATATGTAGTCAATGACCATGGCTGTTCCCCAATAAAATAAAAAAAAAGAAGAAGATACCCAGTTCAGGGCATGTTTGTAGATAGACTTCTCATAGATTTATTTCTGTGTTATGTTATATATATAGATTTATGTATATATACTTTTTTTTATACAATCTATATCCCCTTCCCTTCCCCACCAAATTCACAAAAGGAAGTATAAATCCTTCCAGGACTGCCATCAGGCTTTCCAAGATAGCCAGCGCCAAGAAAAAAGCAACTCTCAACATCTCAAAAAACAGCTACCCTTCCTAGGCTCTGGGGTCATTGAAGCAGCAGCATTCCCAGGACCCATGGGGAAGTGCGAAAAAAGGAAACAACTGCCATGGGACAGAATTCTAGGATGAAAGTGTCCAGTGACTCCTACAAGGGCAGACTGGCTCCTAGAACTCTCAGAGTGGGAATAAAAGGGGCTCTGCAGATGCTGCCCAAATAGGCTGGGGGTAGGGAACAGAACTGGGGATTAGGCATGCAGGGGTGGGGTAGGACAAGGAACACGTGGGCTATACTGGAGGCATCGCAGCTCCATCTACTCTATGACATATAATAAACAAGGACAGATGCTGGCTTTTAAAAATATAGGGGAGAGAGCATGGCAGGGAGGATGAGGAGGACAATGGGCACATAAAAAAGTCACATAAAACAAAAAGTACCAACAAAAACATGACTTGTACTTGCCTCCTCCCTAGAGAAGGGGTGATCTATGCTTGGGGGTACGGGAGAGAAGAAGGGAGGTGAAGGGTCATGAACCTAGGATTATCAGCTGGCCAGGGGCACAGGAAGGCTCCTTGAGGACTCCTAAGGGGCAGGCAGGCAGCTGGGATCCTGTATCCCCAGGGAAGAAATGACAGTCCCTTCAGTTCGACTTGGACCAAATCTTGGCGCTCCCTCGGAGCCTGGCAAGGGAAAAGAGAGAGAGGCTGCAGGGACTCCCCTAACCCTTAAAGGCTCCCCCCATTCCCTACCCCTATACAAATGACTAAAGGGGGTGAGGACAGCCAGGTCTCTGAAAGAAACGCAGGGCACCCTGGAAACAAGCAGTTCCTGCCACATTGACTCACCCCTTGCCCTTTGAGGCTTTCTTGCTGGGCTGGCGCTGGTTGGTGCCAGCAGCTGGTTCCCTCAGTTCAGTCAGGTGTTGCTCAGGGTCCTGGGATGTGGCTGCGGCTGCTGCTGCTGTTGTAACTTTAATGGTTTTTTTAAGGTTGGCGACCTGCCAGGATGAAAGCAGTGGGGGATAACAGGGAAGGTTCCAGAATCGGATAGTCCCCACCCACCTTGCCTGTCTGCTACAGCCACTGCCCAAACCCCTCTGCACTGGACAACTGGCCCAGGCTGGAGGAGCTTCCTACCCTGCCAGCTCACCTCACTCTCAATCTGCTGCTTCAGGCCCAGCTGCTGCTCCTTGTGCTGGTTGGCACGGCTCACCTGCTCCTCAATGCCTGACAGCACTACCTCACAGCCCACACACCTGCAGGAATCAGGAGTGAGAAGCAGCAGGAGCGCTGTGATCACAGACTCACTAAAAACAGACTCAGAAAGGACCTAGATCCTGGCATCCAAACCCTTGTCTGAGTTAGGAATCCTCACCAGGGCACCCAGAAACCACCTGCAACCATATTCCCAGGAGCCAGAAGGACACTCAGGTAGGAGAAGAGAGATATGAGGAAGTGCCTGGAGTGATGTACAAGATGGGAGTAGGAACTAAAACAAAATGGGATAGGAGATGCTAAAGAGAAAACAAAGGTGTATGAATTAACTAAGATTAGAGAAGGACACAAAGAGAAAAGTGGAAGAGGCCCAGGGCCTATGGACAGTGCTGGTTACAGCCCAATGGGTTGAATCCAGCCTAAGACAGGTGACCAACCTCCCAGTGAGGATCCTCTGAAGAATACCACTTCCCTTCCCTTCCCCCAATTACTATACCAAGGATCCCATCTCCTGCCTCTTGCCTCCCAACCCCTCCTCCACTCCTTTCTTCCCTCAAGAAGCCTTTGGAGGAACAAACTCATTTCCCTTCATCCTCTGGGATTCCACCTCTGCAGCCCAGCCAATCCTCCAAAGTGCCTCTCCCTTTCTTGGGGTGAGAAGAGAAGGGACAGAACACAGGTCTCACCACTCCTGTAGGGTTCGGGCAATGGCACTGAGGTCCTGGCGCTGGATGTCCCGCCCAATGCTGTAGTCAACCTCCAGCCGCTGATTGCGCTGGTCCAGGGAGCCGCGAAGCACGTCGGCATACACGGCCTCAATGACAAGGTCTTCCAGCTGCCTCACGTTACGCAGGGCAAGGGCCTCCAGCAACACTGCATATGGGATACACTGGGGCCCAGGGAGGTCAGGCTGGGATTTGTAAGGTTCTGCTGCAGAGAGAGGCTTCCAACCTTCTTCCTTCCTTTCCCCAGCCTAGGCTCACCTGCCTACCCTCGCCTCCTACCTCTAAATCATGTCTTTTAAAAGGTTGGTTCTAAGTCAAAATAAATAAAAAAGTATTCCCACCTGAAAAATAATAGCACGAGAAGGATAAGTTTAAATAAAATGTAAGACTTATGCTTTCCTACCATCCTTACCACCCACACCACAGAGGAAGAAAGTGACCTCTGCCTGGATGTCAATCCTTTGGCTATCGCTCAGGGTAGCTCACAGACCTTGGTCAAGATCAACTTGACATAATGGGAGTATGTGGTGTGGGAGAGGTCTGGAGTTAGTTTACCATTTATATTCCACGTACTTCCAAAGAGGCTTCTCACAATAGAGAGCCTGATTTAAGTAAAATCATGAAAACAAAGGGAGGATCTATTGGGTTGTTGAAAAGGTCATGATGCATTTTTGCAACGAAAAACAGAAAAAATACGTCATGACTTTTCCGACAACCGAATAGTAACAATTGGGAGAGTGCAGATGAGCAGGAGGAGGATATTTAACGAAAAACCAAACCTAACAGGAAATACAGAGATACTTCCAGGTTACATTATTTCTTATTCTAGCAAATAGAAGCCTAGCATTTCACCAGAAGACAGAGCCTTGTTGCCAGCTCTGAGCGCTGAGGCTGTTTGCATGGGAATTTCTATAATAGGGAGGAGGGTGATCATTGAACAACACAGCGAATGGCATCCTAGTTGCTACTTGAACCCAAAACACAAAAGATGTTTAGAACTTGATTAAAAAAATTAAAACAGGGCCGGCCAAGTGGCGCGTTGGTTAAGAGCTGGCTTGGGACGCCAGAGGGCCCCGGTTCGGATCCCATATATGAGGGCAGTGACACTGCCCTCCACAGCTAAGATGCTGCACAACAGCTCAACCTGGAGCTGGGCTGCTGTGAGTCGCCTGTGACAGCGTAGGCTGCAGCCCCTGTGGCAGTGGGTTGCCATGGGCTACCGTGCGTAGCCAGCAGCCAGCGTGAGCGGCCAGCAGCCGCAGTGAGCGGCCGTCCAGAAGCCGG
>NW_017732089.1:468759-470941 GCF_001890085.2 Hipposideros armiger
CGAGCTGTTGTTCAGCATCTTAGCTGTAGAGGGCAGTGTCACTGGCCCTCATATGTGGGATCCGAACCGGGGCCCTCTGGTATCCCAAGCGAGTTCTTAACCATCGCGCCACTCGGCCGGCCCAATATCTCTCTTCTTAAGTGAGTTTTGATAGCTTACTGCTTTCAAGGAGTTGGTCCACCTCATCTAAGTCATTGAATTTATGTGTGTAGAATTGTTTGTTGTATTCCCTTACTAACCTTTTAATGTCTGTGAGGTGTGTATGTAGTGATTTGTCCTCTTTTATTCCTAATATTGGTAATTTGTGTCTTCTCTCTCTCTCTGTCTTTCTTGACAGTATGGCTAGATAGAGGTTTATCAATTTTATTGATCATTTAAAAGAATCAACTTTTGGTTTCATTGACTTTTTCTATTTTTCTGTTTTCAATTTCATTAATTTCTGCTCTTATGTTTTTCTTCTGCTTTATTTTTGCTCTTCTTTACGTACCTTCTCAAGGTAGAAGAGTAAATTGTTGACTTCAGACCTTTCTTGTTTTCTATTATGCTTGTGTAATGCTATAAATTTTCCTGTAATCACTGCTTTTTGCTCCCACATATTTTGTATTTTCCTTTTTGTTAAGTTCAAAATATTTTCTAATTTCTCTTTGAGCCATGGGCTATTTAGAAATGTGTTGTTTAGTTTCCAAGTATTTGGAGATTTCCCTGTTAGCCTTCTGTTATTGATTTATAGTTATAATTCCATTATTGTCAGAAAACATACTTTGTATGACTTCAATTCTTTTAAATTTGTAGAGGTTGGTTTTATAACCCAGAACATAGTATATATTGGTAAAAGTTCCATGTGCACTTAAAAATAAAAAGTATATTTTTGTGTTGAGGAGTGTTCTATAAATTTCAATTAGATCCTGTTGGTTGATGGCATCATTCAGTTTTATGTACTTCTATATATTTGCTGATTTTCTGTTTATTTGTTCTGTTGATTACTGGGTGAGGAGTTTTGAAATTTTCAACTCTAATTGTGGAGCTGTCCATTTTTCCTTTAATAGCTATCAGTTTTTTCTCCATATATTTTGAAGCTCTGTAGTTAGATGCAGAGACATTTGGAAATATATAATGTTCTTCTTTATCCTTGGTAAGTTTTTTTGATATGAAGTTAATTTGTCTGATTTTACTTTACGCGTGCATCCACTTCCACTTTTTTTTAATTATAGTGTTTGCATGGTATATATTTTCCCATTCTTTTACTTTTAACCCACCTATGCCATACTTTAAAAATGTGCTTTTTGAAGGTGGCATATATAGTTGCATCTTTTTAAAAATCCATTTAAATAATTAATCTTTTAATTACTGCATTTAGGCTATTTATATTGACTCTATTCATATTTGGGTTTACTTCTATAATTTTATTTTTAATTTCTGTTTGGTCCTCTGTTTATAATTCCACTATTTCTACTTTCCATCCTTCTTTTGGTTGATTTGGATATTATTTAGTATTCCATTTTATTGATTTTTTTCACTGTTTTTTTCTTTCTCTTTGAAAAACTCCTTATGTTTTCAATCCTGCAATAGGGCAGGATTGACAAGTTATTTTTTTTTCTGTAAAGGGCCAGACAATAAATATGTTAGGCTTTGTAGGCCCACAATATCCGTTCCAACACTCCACTCTGAATGCCTTAGCATGAAAGCAGCCATAGACAATATGTAAATGAATGAAGTGTAACTATGTTCCAATAAAATTTTATTTACAAAACCATGTAGTGGACTGGATTTGGCTTGTGGAATATGGCTTACTAACCTTTGCTCTAGCTTAGAAAATATATACTTTTCATAGTCCATTTGGAATTTGTATTTTACCACTTCAAGTTAAATGCAGAAACCTTACTACTACATAGGTCCCTTTGCTTTCTCATCTTTATGTTGTAGTCGTCATATGTATTACATCTACAGATACTGAAAACCCCATCAGTCCATCTTATAATTTTTACTTTCAACTGTTATAAACACTTTAAAGAACTTAAGAGAAAAATAATCTATATTTACCATTTCTGTTGCTCTTCCTTTCTTTTTTTTAAAGATTTTATTGGGGAACTGGGGAAGGGGAACAGACAAGTTGCTGTCCTTTTGTTCTTCAGTCTAGTTGTGGAGGACGTCGCTTCACTGGCCCACGTTGGTATTATCATTG
>NW_017732089.1:476128-488744 GCF_001890085.2 Hipposideros armiger
CTGAAGAACAAAACGACAGCAACTTGTCTGTTCCCCTTCCCCCAATTCCCCAGCACTGTTCCCATCCCCCCAATTCCCAATAAAAATCTTAAAAAAAAAAATTAAAACAACAGAAAATTAAGAGAATAATATTTAGCCTAAGAAGCTGCAGATAATGTAGTTCAAATATAGAACTTGGAGAGACATGGGGGGCAAGGCAGAAAGAAGCAACAGTGTGATCAAAGGCTGCCCAAGTGCAAATTCTCTTCAGATGGGCCCTTGTGAAGGGATATACAAAAGGATGCTCTTTGGCTCAGGATTGGGGGACTGTCACTCACCTTGACTTTGGCAGCCAGGGTGACAACTGAAAGGTGTCGAAGCTTATTCTTCTGAGCCTCTGTGAGTGGGGGAAGATTCTGGGCTTCAGCTAGGAAAAAAGACAAAGTGTATAAAATTCTGATTCCCTTTTGGTGGGAAGGCCTAGCTTCCTTCCATTGATTTTTTTTTTTTTCTATGCCAATTCAGGCTTGACCCAAGACTCTCTGTACCTAAGGCATTCAGATCGGGTATCCCAGGAATTTCTTCTAAGTCCCTCCAGAAACTGCCCTTCTCCCACCTCCACTACTCTGGAGCTCAAGGCCCTCTGGTTACCTAAGTAGTCAGCATATGTCCCGTAAGCAAACACCGTGAGCAGGCGGAATGTGGAAGCGAAGTCACTCTCAGCCAGCTGCAAATATATGAGGAAAGAGATGACAGGGAGGGCCTCTCTGTTCACCCTCCTCCCAGCCTTTCCTTGTTTCAAACCCACTTTCTGGCCCCATCTTTCCTCTCCATTAGCTCTCCCAGCTCACTGAAAGGAACTCTCTGCCTCTTTCATTACTCACCCCATAGGAAGGCCTTATAGGAAAGAAACCTCTAGGCCTTTGTTTACTCCCCCAAATCCACAATGCCCTCTTCCTCCATAAGCCTCCAATTTCTACCCTAAATTCAGAGTCTACAACATTCATAGTGTTCAGTATCTAACACGCGCTCGCGCACATGCGCGCACACACACACACACACACACACACACACACACACACTCACACACACCTCAATTGCAAATGGTGTTTAGTCCTTAGAGAATGTTTAATATTTGTGAATTTGATTATCTTTAGGCAGTTTTTTGTACTCCCCAATTCACCAGACTCCTCCTCAGCCTCACTCATCTCTAACAGCTGCATGGCCTAGGCAGTCATTGGAATCTGTGGCCTCTGCTTCAGACCTGCCTCACCCGGGGGCTTTCATCACCCAGGGCAGCTCACCGAGATCTCCTCTTCTATCACTGATCACTCATTCTGGCACTTATTCAGTCAAACCCTACCTAAGGTTGTTACCTAAGAATATATTTCTTTCCCACAGGATTACAGACCCAGTCTCTGGTATCCCACTTACGTCTAACAGAGCTAAGCATGTAGTTGGCTCTCTCAATATATACTTGCTAAATAAATTATATGTACACATATAGCCATTCGTCTTATCTCTGCAACTTGAATGTAAGTTTCAGAAGGGTAAGCTCTATTGTCTTTTACTTTTCTGGCATTCCCAGACAACTACAGAGTGCTAAATAGGCACGCAATATATGCTTTTTCTTCACCTTGATTGAATCTCTTTAGTTCCACTGCAGAGGAAAGCGGGAAAAGAAGGCAGCCAGTTTTCTTTGTACCACAGAGTGATCCCAAAAGGCTAAATCTGCTGACCCAATCATTGGCCCTCAACAATTTAACTCATAGTTTTCCCACATACCACTGTCATAGCATCTCAAGACTTGGGCTAGTGTCACATATCTTGGCAACTCGTCCATTCTGAACTTTAGTCTTAACTCTGCCACTTCTGTGTGAACAGTTCTCTCTGCTGTGTTCCTAGCATCTTGCTACATGTCTTTGGGGAAAAAAGACAGCTTCTACCTGATCTAACTTAAGTGAATTAGCATATGGTGCAAAGGGGGGAGAACAGGGCATGCCAATTTCATGTTACATTCCTTCCATTTATACCAGACTTCACACTTTCTCATAATCTCACCTGACCTTTATAGTAACAGTGAGGGGCATTAACAGCTCCATTTTTAAAAGAGAAAACTGAGCCCTTAAAATGAAAGTGACCTGATCAAGGTGACATGATTTTTAAGAGCTATTACATTGGAGAAGACGGGCTGAAATTTGGTCTCCAATTCTGAATCACATGCTCTTGTGCTTAAAAATATTGGGTTTTACAGATCATTTATCCTCAAAGGGAAATAAAGAGGTTTACGTGTGTACTTATTCTTGCAAGATGCCAGTTAATCACCATCCTATTATTGTTCAACTGAATGGTTATGGGGTTGCAAAATGAGCCCTGCCCACCCATTCTCAAATTCAAACGTTAGCCCCAAGCTTCCCTGTGGGCTATCCAGGTCAGGACCCACCTCTCTAACATTAGGCATATCCAGCAGTTCCCCAAACACGTAGACACCAGGGGCCTCCAGCACCTGGTGGATGAGTGTGGCCAGCGCTGCCCCCTTGGCCGACTTGGCCAGGAGGAGAAATTGCTCCTGGTTCTGCCCTGTCACCTTCACCTCGGCACTCATGGCTGCACTGAGCTGAGGGTACTTGGGCTCAGGATATCTGGAGCTGCAAGGAAAGAGGATGTGAAGCTGGGAGAATGGGAAGCACAGGGCTAGGGACTGATTGCAGAGGCACCGAGTCACTTCTGCAATGAGTAATCAGAGATAGAGCAGCCTAAAACTCGAACCCTAATACCGGCCACTTTGAAGGAAGCTTGGCTGATACAAGGTTGCCACGCCCACCCCACCCCCCTCCCATACTTGGGCCTAATCCCAAACCCCACCACATGCACCCCACTGAACCCAAAAGCACAAGATGCAGTGGGGGAAGGGGTGTCACATGGTGTCCGTCCCAATGACGACACTACCTCACATCTCCAGTGTCCCGCAGGTGCCCCCAACCACGTGACCTCACCCTCAAGATCCTTCCACGTGGCTCCGCCCCCTCCCTTAAAGAGGCCGCCCCGGGACCGTGGGCTCCCGCCGACTGCTGCGTCGTACCCTGGAATAGACTCTGCGGGCCGCTACCTGGAAGCTTCGTCTTCCAGAGTACGGGGCGGGGCCGTCGCTCCGTCACCTCCGGCAGCTGTTTCGAGCCTTTCCTGCCACCTCCATGCAGGGTCGCTCTGGCCACTAAACTCTATGGATGACTTCCGGCCGTACTTCCGCTCGTACTAGGCGGGTTTTGGGCGGGATAGTCCTCGCTCCCGTCTTCCGACTGCTGAAGTTGCTGTGAGCGACACACGCATTCTACTCTTTGATTGACTGTTGAGGAAAGACTGACAGGCGCCTTTTCTTTTTCGTGCTTTGTTTCAATAAAACTTTATCGTTGGCCAGCGCTAGACGCTAAATACAGAGGGAACCTCTGGTCTCAGGCAGGTACCAGGTGGTTCTGTGTCAGCTCTAAGCTGCCTGAAATCTGGAGACCTGGCTGCACGGGGTGCCTGAGGCGAGAGGAAGGCTGTAATGAAAAGAGAGAGGGGGGGGAATAAGGGGGTGAGGGGGAGGAGAGCGGGATTTGAGGAGGAGAGAGGAAGGAGGCCATAACCAATAACAGAAGTTTAGCAGCAGAGATCATCTGGGTAGCTCAACCACTCATTTTTTTGAGGAGCATGAGAAAAGAAGTGTAAAAGGTAAATAATAGCTTACATGTATTGAGTCAGGCATCTTTTAAATTTTTATCCCATCGAATCCTCATAACTACAGCGTCCCTAGTGTGATTCCTGGACACCATCTATCATGATTACAACATGTACTTGTAGAGTGATGCTTTCCTGAACATTGACTCTTTTAATTCGGGGGGAGCAAAAGTCCTAGGTGGAAGGAAGACATGTATTATTATCGTTTTACAGATGAGGAAACTGGGGCTCATAAAAATTCCGAGATTTGCCTGGATCCCAAGTCTTTTCAAAACCAAGGTCATCTTTCCATTTCACCATGATACCATGATTTTTTTTTTGAGTGGGGGAGGGTTCACTGTTTATTTACGACAAATACTCCACATCTGTGATTCCCTCCAGTCAGAAGTTCTTAGAGACGATGCCGACGACAGTCTTGGCCAGTCCGGGAATGGAGTCATCTGACTCGCCCATCCTGCGAATGGCCCCACAGATAGCGTAGGTTTTAAACTGGACTTTGAACCTGCCTGTTACCTTGTCAACCTCAGCCACATTCATCTGGATGGACGCGTGGTCCTTGGCGCCGATGATGTGGTTGCTGACGGAGCATTTCTGCTGCACATACAGGTCCACGAACTCGTTTGCGTGGTTCTGCATGTCGAGGGCTCACCTGGTGCCACCACGACGAGTGTGAGCACAGAAAGCTCACCATGAAGCTTTAGGGGGAAAAAATTAACTAACATTTCTATAGTGCTTTCTGTTTCATACCAGGTTTGCAGAAGTTCAAATAAGAATAAAGTTAATGACATCTTGGAGGCTTTTGTGTTAAGCACCGAGCTAAGAGCTTTACTTAATTCATTTAGTGCTCACAACAACAACCTATCATTTTTTCCATTTTCCAGATGGAAAAACAGAGGCGCAGGGAAGTAAAGTAATTTATGCGTAAAGGAAAGAGGAGAACATGGGAAAAGAGGACATAAATAAGAGAAAATCATAAGACTGGTAGACTACTGAAGCTGAAGGGACTTTAAACTCAAAATTTATGGTCCACATGGCTTGGTTTATGAAAGAAAATGGGAAGCAGAAATAGGAAAGGAGAGAAAGAGAAGGAGAAAGGTGGAGGAGAAAGAAGAAATGAATGGAAGAAATCAAAGACAAAATATCCAAAGTTTGAAGGAACCAAAGAATTATGAGTTCAATCTTATCAATTTAAAGAGGGAAAGAAAAAAGATGAGGAAAGAATGAGAAAAGAGCCAACTATGTTCTATTATGTGCCAGGTCTTTATTTTAAAAACTTTTTAAAAAGACTTTTTAGAGTAGTTTTAGGTTTACAATAAAATTGAGAGGAAGGTACAGAGATTTCCCATATAAACCCTGCTCCCACACAGGCATAACTTCCCCCATTTTCAACATCACCCACCAGAATGGTACTTTTTTCTTTTCCCAAGGATGAACTTATATTGACACATTATAATCATCCAAAGTCCATAGTTTATCTAAGGGTTCACTCTTGATGGTGTACTATAAATGGGTTTGTATGACATACTCATCATTTAATATCACACAGAGTGTTTTAATTGTCCTAAAATTTCTCTGTTCTCTGCCTATTCACCTCTTCCCACCCCCCACACCTGACACCTACTAATCTTTTTACTGTCTCCATAGTTTTGCCTTTTCCAGGATGTCATAGTGTTGGAATCATACAATATGTAGTGTTCTCAGACTGGCTTCTTTCACTTTAAGTTTCCTTCATGTCTTTTCATGGCTTAATAGCCAATTTCTTTTTAGCACCAAATAGTATTCCATTGTCTGGTTGTACCACAGTTTATTTCTCCATTCACCTACTGAAGGACATATTGGTTGCTTCCAAGTTTTGGTAATTATGAATAAAGCTGCTATAAACATCCATGTTCAGTCCTGTGTGTGTGTGTGTGTGTGTGTGTGTGTTGTGTGTGTAAGTTTTTTACTCCTTTGGGCAAACACCAAGTAACATGATTGCTGGATCATGAGTAAGTATATTTAGTTTTGTAAGAAACCACCAAACTGTCTTCCAAAGTACCTGTATCATTTTGCATTCTCATCAACAAGGTATAAGAATTCCTATTGCTCCACACCCTGGCCACCTTTTGGTGTTGTTAGTGTTCCAGAATTTGGCCATTCTGATAGATGTGTAGTGATGTCTTGTTTTAATTTGCATTTCCTTGATTATATATGATATGGAACATTTTTTCATATGCCTACTTGCTGTCTGTATATCTTCAATGGTGAAATCTCTGTTTAGGTCAAATTGTCTGTTTTCTTATTGAGTTTTAAGAGTTCTTTGTATATTTTGGTTAACAATCCTTTATCAGATTTGCCTTTTGCAAATATTTTCTTCCAGTCTGTGGCTTGTCTTCTAATTCTCTTAATATTGCCTATCTCAGAGCATAAGTTTTTAATTTTAGTTAAGTCCAACTTATCAATGACTTCTTTCATGGATCACGTCTTTGGTGTTGTATCTAAAAAAGGCATCACCATACTCAAGGTCATCTAGGTTTGTTCTTATGTTATCTTCTAGGAGCTTTATAGTTTTGCATTTTACATGTAGGTCTGTGATCCACTTTAATTTCTGTGAAAGTTGTGTGTGTGTATTCAAAGTCTGTGTCTAGATTCATTTTTATTTTGCATGAGAATTCCAGTTGTTCTAGCACTATTTGTTGAAGAGACAATCTTTGATCCGTTGTATTGCCTTTGCTTGTTAAATATTAGTTGACTATATTTATGGGGGTCTATTTCTGGGCTCTCTGTTTTGTTCCATTGATCTATTTATCTATTCTTTTGGCAATACTACACTGGCTTGATCACTACAGCTTTATAGTAAGACTTGAAGTCAAGTAGTGTCAGTCTTCCAACTTTGCTCTTCTCTTTTAATATTATACTGACTATTCTGGGTCTTTGCCTCTTCATATAAACTTTAGAATCAATTTGTTGATATCCATAAAATAATTTGCTGGATTTGTGATTAAGGTTCCATTGAATCTATAGGTCAAGCTTAGAATAACTTGACAATATTGAGTCTTCTTATCCATGAACATGGGTTATCTCTCCATTTTTAAAGTTTCTTCTTTAATTTTGTTCATCAGAGTTTTGTAGTTTTCCTCATACAGACTTTATATATATTTTGTTAGATTTCTACCTAAGTATTTCAGTCTTGGGGTGCTAAGGTAAATGGTGTTGTGTTTTTAATTTCAAATTCCACTTGTTCATTGTTAGTATATAAAAAAGCAATTAATTTTTGTATATTAATCTTGCATCCTTCAATCTTGTTCTAATTGCTTATTAGTTCCAGAAGGATTTTTTTTAGTTAATTCTTTTGGATTTTTCTATATAAATTATTATGTCATCTGCAAAGATAGTTTTATGTCTTTCTTCCCAGTCTGTATACCTTTTATTTTATTTTATTGCTTTATTGCATTAGCAAAAATTTCCAGTATAACGTCTAAAAGGAGTGGTGAGATGGGACATCTCTGCCTTGTACCTGATCTTAGTGAGAAAGTTTTGAGATTCTCACCATAATTATGATGTTAGGTATATGGAGTTTTTGTTATTGTTGTTGTTCAACTTTTTATTAAGTTTTTACGACAACCCTTTGAGATGCATATTAATATCACAGTTAAGCTGTAAGAACACCAGGGATCACAGAAGTTAAATAATTTGTTGAAGGTCACCAGTATAACTGGTGGAACTAAGATCCAAATGCAAGTTTGTCGGATTCCAAGGCTGTGTTAAGAAAGAGAAGAAAAAGGGAAAAAGAAGAGAGGAGGAAGAAAGAGAGAATTTGAGATCTAGTTTTGATTCAGCTTTAAACTAGCTGTGACCTGAAAGCAAATTGTGTCAACTGTGGTATCTCCTCTTCCATGTTTGCAAAATGTGAGATAAACAAAATCCCCAAGGCCAATTCTGATTCTGATGTTTTATGGTTCTTTGAAAAAAAAGAGGAGTAAGAGGAAAAAGTGAGAGAACAATTAAGTGGAAAAGAAGAATTTGGAGAAAGAAAGGAGAGGGGATAGACAAAAGAAGTGAGATTAGAAAGAGCAGAAAGAGATAAGGAGGAAGAGTAGATGTAAGGAAGAAATAGAAATGGGAAAAGTGGGAAGAAAAGTAAAGATCTCCAAGGGGAGGATGGGAGCTAATTAAACTTAAACATAACCTAGGATGTCACATTCATTCATTCATTCGTTACTAAGTGACAGTTATGTAGAAGGCCATGTGCCAGGTGCTGTGTTTTTAATGCTAAGGATAGAACACAAAATGCACTTAAATAAAGCCAGAGAGGCTGACTGACATCCAAGAAGTCAGACACATAATAAATAAAATATTCATCATTGATTCGAAAGGTATATATTGAGCACCTCTTATTGCCAGAATGTTCTAGCTACTAGGAATACAGACAAAATTCCTGCTGTCTTGGTATTTACATTCTTGTGGTGAGACTCAGGCAAAAAATACATACATATACATAACATATACATATATAAATGGTCAGGAGGTAATAAATATTATGTAGAAAAACAAAACGAGGGGATAGAGACATTTTCTGTTTTATGTATGGTAATAAGGAAAAGCCTCTCTAATAAGGTAACAATGGAGCAGAGACTTTAAAGAGAAAAAAGAGCAAGTCATGTGGATTTCTATGGGGACAGTGTTCTAGCAGAGCAAACTACAAGTACAAAGGTTCTGAGATGAGAACACACTTGATGTGTTTGTAGAACAGCAAGGGGACCTGTCTGGCTAAAGCAAAGTGAGCAATGGGAGAGAAGTAGTGGATGAGACCAGAGAGAGAACAAGCCAGATCATATCAGACCTTGTGGGCCATTGTAAGGACATTGATTCTTAATCTGAGTGAGATGGGCAGCCAATGGAGGATTTGAGAGAAGAGTAACAGGATATAACCACCCATATGTTTATCATGATGGCTGCCCGACAGAAGTAACAAGTCCAATTAGGAAACTACTGCAATTATCCAGGCGAGAGATGGTGGTGGTAGAAATGGAAGTGAGAAGTGGTTGGGTTCTGAATTTAATTTAAAGCTAGAGTGAACAGAATTTGCAAATGGATTAGGTGTGAGGTGTGAAAGGAGAAAGAGTTAAGAATAACATCATACAGGCAAGCTACACCAAACTTTCAAAATGCAGATCATTTTAATCTTATACAAATTTTTCCTGAAAATAGGAAAATAAAGGACATTCCTCAATTCACTCTATGGCGCCAGAATTACTTTGATAACCCAACCAGAAAGGGCAATGGTAGAAAGGAAAATTACAGGCCAATCTCACTTATTAACAAAGACATAAAAATCTTCAATAAAACACTAGCAAACTGAATCCAGCAATGTACAAAAAAGATCAAAATCCACGACTAACTTGAAATTTATATCAGGAATTTCAGGGTAGCTTACTATTAGAAAATACATTCATTTTATTCATCATATTAAGAGGCTAAAGGAATAAATCACACAATCCTCTCAATAAATACCAAAAAGCACATGATAAAATCAACGTCCATTTGTGATAAAAAAATCTTTTAGAAAACTAGAAGGGAACTTGTTAATCTGACAAAGGAATGCCTGGTATCACCAATTCTATTCAGTCTTATAAGGGGGAAAGAAAAGTTAAAGGATTACATAAAAAGAGAAACAAAGCTGTTACCATCTATAGAAAATGTGAAAATGTGGTAGCATATATAGAAAATTCAAAAGAATCTACAAATAAGTTATTAGAATAAGAGTTTAACAAGGTTGCTCAACAAAAATATACAAAATCAATTATATATCTATATATAAACAACAATTAGATGATGAATAATTTTAAGTTACCACTTGCAATAGTATGAAAAATATCAAATACCAAGATATAAATGTAACAAAATATATGTAAGACCTGTATGGAGCAAATTTTAATTTGTTGTGAGACATTGAAGAATGCCTAACATAAATGAAGAGATATTATCATGTTCATAGATTAAAAGTCTCAATATCATAAAGAAGTCAATTCTCTCCACAGTAACTTGTAGATTCAGTACAATCCTGATCCAAATCCCAACAGGCTTCTTTGTGACTGTGTGGAACTGACAAACTGATTCTAAAATTTACATGGAAATGCAAAAGGACAAGAAAAACTTCTTGAAGATGAACAAGGTGGAAAAGACTTTCTATACCAAATACTAGAACATAATCACAAAGCCATAATATTAAGATAGCATAGTATTGGCACAAGATAGATAAATTGACCACTGGAACTTAATACAGAGCCAATAAACAGATTCACATATATATAGACACTTGATTTATGAGAGTTTGCACTTTTGAGCAACACATTTAAATATTGCTGTGACAATTGAATTTCTTTTTTTTTTTTTAAGATTTTTATTGGGGAATTGGGGGAATGGGAACAGTGCTGGAGGATTGGCGAAGGGGAACAGACAAGTTGCTGTCGTTTTGTTCTTCAGTCTAGTTGTGGAGGAGGTTGCTTCACTGGCCCAAGTTGGCACCGTCATTGCGCTCTTCCCGGGCGAGGCAGATCAGTCGCAGGCTTCTGGACGGCCGCTCACTGCGGCTCCTGGCCGCTCACGCTGGCTGCTGGCTACACACGGTAGCCCATGGCAATCCACTGCCACAGGGGCTGCAGCCTACGCCGTCGCCGGCGACTCACGGCAGCCCAGCTCCAGGTTGAGCTGTTGTTCAGCATCTTAGCTGTGGAGGGCAGTGTTCACTGGCCCTCATATGTGGGATCCGAACCGGGGCCCTCTGGCATCCCAAGCGAGTTCTTAACCATCGCGCCACTCGGCCGGCCACAATTGAATTTCTATATGAGAAAAATAAAACTGAACCCCTACCTTAAATCATATACAAATATAATTCCCCACTATACAATAGACTAAATGTAAAAGACAAATTAAAAGCATTAGAAGATAATATAGAAAAATATATACATGAGTTCAGGGTAAGGAAATATTTCTTAAGACTCAAATATGCTTAACCATAACATAAAACATTGATAAATTTGACTACATTAAAATCAAGAACACCTGTTGGTTAAAAGCTCACTCAAGAATGTGAGCTCTGAGGAACAGGGTTGCCAGTTCAATTCTCATCCTGAGCTGAGCTGCCAACAGGTGACAGGATGGCTCAGCTAAAAAAAAAAAGCCAAAACAAACAAAGTTTAAAATTTAAATAAATAAATAAATAAATAAATAAAAATCTGTTCATCAAAAGATAAGCCACAGAATAGAAGGAAGCATTTATAACATATATGACTGACAAAGAATGTGTCCAGAATGTACAGAGAACTCCTACAAATGAATAAGAAAAGAAAACTAACAATACAAATTATTAATATAAACTAAAGATCTGAACTAGCACTTTACAAGAGGAAATCCACAAGGTCAACAAACATATGACAAGGTGCTGAACCTCATTCATGATCAGAGAAATGCAAATTGAATCTATAATAAAATATCATTGTATGCACCAGGATAGCTAAAATAAAGTCTAAAAATATTAGGTGTTGACAAGAATATGGAACAAGAGAAATTCTCATATATAACTAATGAGCGCACAAGTGGTTAAACCACTTTGGAAAAGAGTTTAGCATTATCTAACAAAATGGAAGATACCCCATGATACAGCAATTCTACTCCTACATATATAACAAATGCAGATAGTATTATTACATATATATCTTCAAAAGCAGACAAAAGAAACTACATTGTTAAGTAATGCACACATATATGCGGAAACTGTTAAGAAAAGCAAATAAGTGATTGCCATAAAAGTCAGAGTACTAGTTACCTTTGGTGAGGAAGAAATAGTGCGTGACCGATTAGGGACACACATTCCTTTTTGAATACCAGCCAGGTTCTTTTAGTTAGCCTGGGTGGTGGTTACATGAGCATTCCCTCTATAACTATTCCCTTTATAAGTATTCAATATGCTTTATGTTTATGTCTTGTTTTATTTATCTTTGTGTGTTATATTTCACAAAATTAGAAGTGGGCTTTAAAAAGCATTTAGGACCGGCCGAGTGGCCCGATGGTTAAGAACTGCCTTGGGATGCCAGAGGGCCCCGGTTCGGATCCCACATATGAGGGCCAGTGACACTGCCCTCTACAGCTAAGATGCTGAATAGCAGCTCAACCTGTCTGTTCCCCTTCCCCCAATTCCCCAGCACTGTTCCCATCCCCCCAATTCCCCAATAAAAAATATTTTTTAAAAAAGCATTTAACTCAACACCCATACATGACAAAACTCTTAGCAATCCAGGAATAGAAACGGTCTTATTTAACTTGATAAAGGTTATTTTTTTAAAAGCTACAGAAAACACCACTCTCACTGGGAAAACTTTGGAAGTGTTTTTAAAACCAGAACAGAAGAAAGTGCCAGCTATCACTACTCATATTTAACATTGTGCTAACGGTCTTGGCCAGCACAAAAAAAGGAGGTTAAAGCCATGGTATTGGAAAGAACAAAAGCAAACTGCCATCAGTTGCAGATGATATGTCTTTGTAGAAAATTCAAAAAATCTATAGAAAAGTTATTATACAGAAGAGTTTATCAACTTGGTTGGCTCTAAAATCAGTATTACAAGTTGACTGCATTTCCATATAGCAGCACAAACAATTTGAAATGTAATCTTAAAAAATATCATTTACCATAACAGAAAAGCAATAAAGAAATGAGAAGATGTGCATTATCTGTATGAAGACAATTATTCAAATTCATTGAAAGACATTAAAGATGTAAACCAATGGAGAGATATCCCAAATCCATGGTAGGAAGTTTCAATATCAAAAAGATGTCAGTTTGTCTTGAATTGGACTTTGATTCAAAGCAACTCCAATTAAAATCCTGTGGAACTTGACAAGTTGATTCTCCTTTTTTTTTTTTTTTTTTTTTTTTTTT
>NW_017732089.1:488989-493803 GCF_001890085.2 Hipposideros armiger
CTCACGGCTGCTCAGCTCGGGCTGACTCGAACCGCTGTTGCTCAGAGCTCAAACTCTTGAGCGAGCTCTTAACCAACTGAGCCACTCAGCCGGCCCGACAAGTTGATTCTCAGATAAAGCAATGGCCAAGAAGTGTACGAAATTCCTGAAGAAGGGTTTATTGCCAAGGTGGTGTTTGCTCTGGGAGATAGCTACATTTATTTTAAAGCTATAGGGTTTAAGAAAGTATGTTATTGCTGCAGGTTTTTAAAAGTTGACCAGTGGAACAGAATAGTGTGCAGAACCAGATCCATGTATATGTACAACTTTGACATATAACAGAGTTAGCAAAGCAGATCAGGCAGAAAGCAGGGACTATTTACTGAATGAGGCTGAGATTACTGATTTTCCATATTAAAAACAAACAAAAAAATAGATCCTTATAACACACCATAAACAAAAATCAATTCTAGGTAGATTTAGGACTTAAGTATAAAGAACAAAGGTTTAAGAGGCAGGTGAGTGGCTCAGTTGGTTAAGAGCTTGCTCAAGAGCATGAGCTCTTAGCACCAGCGGTTCGATGCCCAGCCTGAGCTGAGCTGCCGCTGAGCTGCCAACAGGTGGCAGGATGGCTCAGCTAAAAAAAAAAAAAAAAGAAAACAAAGGTTTAAAATCTTTTGAAGAATATGTAAGAAAATATTTTTCTGACCGAAGGGTAGAGAATGATTTTTTACACAAGATACAAAAAGCATAATCATAAAATGGAGGGTTGATGAATACGCCTATATTAAAACTAAGAACTTCTTATAATCAAAATACAGACAGTTCCTGACTTAAGATGGTTCAACTTATGATTTTTCAACTTTAGGATGGTGTAAAAGTGATACGAATTCAGTATAAACCGTACTTTGAGTTTTAAATTTTGATCTTTTCCATGGCTAGTGATATGCAGTTGTTACTCTCTCATGATGCTGGGCAGCGGCAGTGACTCACAGCTCCCAGGCAGCCACACAATCATGAGGGCAAACAACCGATATTCTGCAGTGTGCTGTGTTGCCAGCGTTTTTTCTGGATATTGTGTTTTGTGTTTTTGCATCCCATCATGTGTACAAAACGTCCATCTGTGTCTCCTGCTTCTGGTGAGAGGAGGAAAGCAATTACTCTTGAGATAAAACTCAAGATAATTGTCCAGCTGTAGATTAATGTAAGTGTTCTATGCATGTTTAAAGTAGGCGAAGCTAAGCTGTATTGTTTGGTAGATAAGGTGTATTAAATGCATTTTCAACTTATGATATTTTCAACTTAGGATGGGTTTATCTGGATGTAACCCCATCGTAAGTTGAGAAGCATCTGTACATCATGAAGAAAGTGAAAGGATAGGTCACAAGTATCTTCACAAGGGAGAAAATATCTGCAATGTGTAAAACTGACAAAAGATGAGATCCAGAATATATAAAGAACTCCTACAAATCAATAAGAAAAATACAAACAACCCAAATGATCAGGCATTTCCCACAACAGGAAATTCAGAAGGCTAATAAGCATTTGAAAAGATGCTCAACTGCATTAGTAATTAGAGAAATGTCAAATAAAACCACAAGAAGATACTAGTATATACCTTCTGGGTTGGCAAAAATTAAGAAGTCTTGAGCAACAGGGTCCCCGGTTTGATTCATGGCCCAAGCTGAGCTGCTGCTGAGCTGCCAACAGGTGGCAGGATGGCTCAGCTAAACAAAAAAAAAATAAGAAGTCTAAAAATACAAGTGCTGAAGACAATGTTGATCAATGGAAACTCAAATATTGCTGGTAGGAGTGTAAATTGAAAAAAACAATTTGGCATTCTTTCTCAGATTATTATTCTTATACCTCCCAACCTAGCAGTTTCACTGCTAGATACAAGCTCCAGAGAAACTCTTGCACATATACTAGAAATAAATACAATAATGTTCATAACAACAATGTTTATAATAGTAAAAAAAAAAGGAAACAAATCATAAATCCCTCAACACAATAGATAAATATGTGCACACAGTGGCACATTGTACGTATTCCAGTGAAAGTGTATGAATTCCAGTTACATGCAACAATATGGATAAATCTTGGCAATGTCAAATTGAGTGAGAAAACAAACATGTACAAGGGTATATAATATAATATTGGGTCGTTGGAAAAGTCATGACGTATTTTTCTATGTCTTTCAATGCAAAAATGCGTCATGACTTTCCCGACGACCTAATATAATATAATAAATATAATTTTTATAGAACTGAAAAATAAGCAAGACTAAACAACATATTGTTTAAGCTTATACCCATTTGTGAGAAAACTATATTTAAAAAACAACAGAATAATAAAATAAAATTGGGAGGTAGTGATTATAAGGAGGAGGCAGGGCAATGGGAGGATGGGAGATGACATAGATGCAAGTTATTGGTAAATTTCTAGTCCTTGAGTTGGGTGGTGGGCTCACTGATATTCGTTTTATTTTTCCACTTTATAACTAACATATATATTAGTATCTTGTGCATCAAATTATATATATTATATATTTATATATAATATAAATACATATAATATTTATATGTGTATATTTAAAGATAATAAAGTCAAGTAAAATACTAGCCAGCTATAAAGACATTAAAAAAAAAAAAGGATGACTCCAAGGTTTTTGTTCTGATTAACTGGAAGAATGGAAATGCCATTTCTTACAAGAGGAAGTGCTAAGGGAGGGGCAGGTTTGCAAGCTTGGGAAAAGAGAAGGGATGAGCTGGAGATAAAAGTTTAGAGGTCATCAGTAAAAATTATATTTAAAGCCCAGAGACTGAATGAGATCCCCTGGGTGTGACCATAAATAGAGAAGAGAGCCAAGATGTGGCAGTCAGAAAGATGAAGAGGAACTGGTAAAGGAGAAGGAGAAACCAGTGTGGGAGGACAAAAACCAGGACAGCATAGCATCATAAAAGTAAGGTCAGGGCCAGCCTAGTGGCGTGTTGGTTAAGAGTTGAATTGGGACGCCAGCTCTGAGCAGCAAGGCCCCGGTTTGGATCCCACGTGAGGGCCAGTGACGCTGCGTCCTCTACAGCTAAGATGGTGAACAACAGCTCAACCTAGAGCTGGGCTGTGGTGAGTCGCCAGCTACAGCGTAGGCTGCAGCCCTGCTGCAGTGGGCTGCCCTGACCTACCATGAGTGGCCAGCAGCTGGCGTGAGCTGCCATGAGCCACTGTGAGCGACCATCCAATGGCCGGTGAGTGATCTGCCTCACCCGGGAAAAGCACAACGATCACAACACCAACATGGGCCAGTGAAGCAACGTCCTCCACAACTAGACTGAAGAACAAAAGGACAGCAACTTGTCTGTCCCCCTCCCCCAATTCCCCAATAAAATCTTAAAAAAAAAAAGTTAGGTCAGAAAGTGTTTCTAGAATGGGACATGATCACCTGTATCAAAGGCTGCTGACCAACAAGTAAAATGACACTGACAATTGAACTTTGGTTTGGAAACATGGAGGTCACAGGTAGCCTTGACAAGAGGAATTTCAGCAGGGTATTTGGGCAGAAGCCTGACGGGGCAGGCTCAAGAAAGATTGGGAGCATATCCATAAATCAGAATACTATGAGGATGTGTAAAAGGATGACAAAGCTCCCTCTTCATTGATATGGGAAAATAGCAAAGATACACTGTTAAGTCAAAAAGGAAAGATGTACACCAGTGTATGTAGTGCCAACTCTTATGTAAAATACATGGGAAAATAACAATGTATATTACTATTTGCTTGTATATGCATAAAGAAATTCTGGAAGAATACGTAGAAAGTAGTCACACTGAGGGCAGGGATGGGAACTAGAAAGATGGTGGACAGGGCAAGAGTAAGAACTTTCATCATATACCTTTTTGTAGATTGAAAACTTTTTTGCACGTATAAATGTATTACCCATTCAAAATAATGAATTACAAAAATTAAATAGTTCAAGTTAATAAAAGAGAAAGTTAAGGAATGGGAGAAGTGGAAGAGATGGAGACAATCTACTGAAATGCTTTGCTTTATAAAGGGAAACAGAGAAGGGCAGACAGACACTGAATGGGGACATGGAGCTAAGGAGGGTTTGTTTTAAGCTGTGAGAAATTACAGCGTGCTTACATGCCGCTGGGAATGATCAGGTAGAGAGGAGGAGAGACACTGCAGAGACAGTCACTGGAGTGAAGACTGGTGGTTGAAAAGGCCTGAGATTCCCCCCAACCCCCAAGGAGAGGTAGGGCTGGGATGTGGTGGTGGAAGTGGGAAGTTCTCTTCGGTCTGCTTCTATTTTCTCAGAAAAACAGAAAGCAAGATCATCAGGTGAGAGTGAGAAGAGTTCAGAAGGATATTGGACATTGGAGGACAGGAAACAGACAGAAATTTACCCTGACAAATACTGGGACCTGCCACTCCCACTCACCCACTGGAAAATGAGCCCAGAGATAATGATAAAGAGGCCAGCAGAGCCAGACACAGGGAGGGAATTTATAGACTGTGGGATGTGGGAAGGTCCATGAAATTACCTGAAGACACATTTATCACTCTGTATTTCATTGTCTCCCTCACTAGATTCTAAGTTCCAGGAAGACAGTGATGGCTTTATTCTTGCTCTCCACTGTATCCCCAGCCCATAGCACACTACCCAACATGTAGTAGGTGTTCAAAAAAGAGTCGTTGAGGGCCTGCCGAGTGGTCCAGTTGGTTAAGAGTTGGCTTAAGAGAGGGCCGGCCGAGTGGCTCAGTTGGTTAAGAGCTCGCTCAAGAGTTTGAGCTCTGAGCAACAGCGGTTCGAGGCCAGCCCGAGCTGAGCAGCCGCT
>NW_017732089.1:493947-508153 GCF_001890085.2 Hipposideros armiger
ATTCCCACATGGGCCAGTGATGTTGCATCCTAGCTGAGCTGTCACTGAGCTGCCAACGGGTGGCAGGATGGCTCAGCTGGTGTAACAAGATTGCCTGTTCGATGGTGGGCTATGCCCACCTGCAACTAATACTGAACTCAGCACCTTGAGCTTAGCTGCCACCCAGATGGCTCAGTGGATACAGCGTGCGCTCTTAACAACAAGGCTGCTGGCTCGACTCCCGCATGGGATGGTGGCTTCGCCCACCCTCAACTAAGATTGTAACACAGCACCTTGAGCTCAGAGGCCACGAGCTGCAGATGAGAAGCCAGATGGCAACTGGCACTCTCCACAACGAAGACTGAAGAACAACACCTTGGCTGGTCCCCATCCCCAATTCCCCAACACTGTTTCCCTCCCCCCAATTCCCCAATTAAAAAAAAATCTTAAAAAAAAAGATTCGTTGAAAGAATGAATGAATCAAGAATATGTATTAGAAATAAATGATAATGATCTGAAGTACTCGGAGTAATAAGCACTTAGACTGGAAGTGAATAATCACTTGATAAATCTGACCCACACCCATCACATAATGAGTCCTCTTACAGCACATCCTCAGGATGCACTGGGGTTCACTGGGGCCCAGGATATGGGGTGATTTGTGCAGCCTGCCTCACATGGCCCAGTTCATATCCAATGTGCACTGTCTTTCCCCTGCCACTGGGCGACACTAAGAGGATGGCTCACGTACTGCTGTTCTGACCTCAGCATGAAGGGCTCTCAGGGACGGGCAATCAGGAGGGCAGCCACTGCAGATGCTGGTCAGAACAGCAAGCTTCCTTCCGGCAGGCAGGAGTGCCAGGCTAATGATAGTAATAGCACAGGGGATGAAGGGCGATTGTCTGGAGGGGCGTGGGTGTAAGCAGAGACTCAGCTGAAAGCATTGTGCACAAATCACAGGGCAGAGATCAGGGAAGGCAGGCAGATAGAAAGGCAAGGCAAGTGGAGGGCAGAGGAGAGAATGAAGAGTTCCAAGTGGGCAGAAGTTCCAGGTGAAGTTCACTAAGCAATAAATATTGAGCATCTACTATATGCCAAGCACGGACATTGGTTACTGGGAGAACAAGACAATGAGATTTTTGTTTTCTAGTGAATGTGGGGATGGGGGGCAGACAATAAGCATTAAACAAGTATAAGATCATCTCAGAGCGATGAGTTAGAAAGACAATGAAACATATTGATGTAATAAGAGTGGGTGGCTGAATGATAAGAGGGAGCCAACCAGGTGAAGGGGGGCACAAAGGATTCCAGGAAGAAGGAATAAAAAGTGCAGGGGTGCTAAGAGAATGACTTTGGATGTTCTGAGACATCAAGAAGTCCAATCTGGCAGGAACACTGTTTGAACATTGAAAAGGAGTACAAGTTGGAGGGCCCCTCCTAACAAGTCAGATTTATTCCAAGTACAATGAAAAGCCACTCAAACATTTTAAGCAGGAAAGAGCATGATATGATTAAGATTTTAAAAACTATTACTAGATATTGTGAAGACTAGCTTGTAAAGGGCAAGAACAGACGTGAGGGACCAGCTAGGAAGCTATCATACCGTGCATTCCAGATGAGAGATGATAGCTTGGACCAGGATGATAGCTTGGACCAAAGATGGAGAGAAGTAGATGGATTCGGGATACATTTTAGATGCAGAGCTCACAGAACTTGCTGGTGAATTAGATACAGGGCGAGAACTAGGTGTTCAGCCTGAACAAGTAGGATTGGGAATACTGGGAGAGAAACGGATTGGCAAGCAGAGAATTCAAGACATGTATTTTAGCTGCATTAGCTTCACATGGCTATTATACATCCAAGTGGAGATGTCAAGTAGGTTGTTGGATAAATGAGTCTGGAGCTCTGGATATAAATTTAGGACTCGCTGACATTTACATAGTATTTAAGTCCTGGGACTGGATGACATCACTAGACAGAGAATATGGAAATAGAAGAGGGCCAAGTACTAAGCCCTAGGAAGCTCTAACACTTAGAGGTCGAGCAAAAGACGCAGAAGGAAAAGCAAGAGGGGCTGGAGGGAAATTAGGGAGTGTGGTGTCCTAGAAGTGCAAACTGAATAAAATAGGGTAATGTGATAGAGATGAATGAGGTGGGGGCAGGGGAAGGTACTGTTTTTTTTTTTTTTAGCTGAGCCATCCTGCCACCTGTTGGCAGCTCAGCTCGGGCTGGGCATCGAACCGCTGTTGCTCAGAGCTCGCACTCTTGAGTGAGCTCTTAACCAACTGAGCCACTCGGCCAGCCCCAGGATGATGGAGAGGTTAGGGAAGGCCTCCCAGAAGAGGTGACATTGGATCTAAGTGAAATATTAATGGAGAGTCATTGTGAAAAGCGGGTGAGTGAGTGTGTGTGTGTGTGTGTGTGTGTGTGTGTGTGTGTGTGTGTGTGTGAGATAGGCAGAGGGAACAGCAAGTGCAAAGGTCCTGTGGCCGGTTAAGCTTTCCCAGTTCTAGGAACATAGGTCAGGTCCAGTGTAGCTGGACATAAAGTGTTAGGAGGAAATAAGAGAGCTACCTAAAGGCTAGGTCATGTAGGGCCTTGTAAGTCACAGTAAGGAATTTCCATATTCTGAGCGCTAGAAAAGCTGAGTAATGCGGATTGATTTACTTATTTTAAAGATCATGTGGGTTGCTTTGTTGAGAACGCATTGTAGCAGGGCCAGAGTGGAATCGGAGGATCGAAGGATGGCGCGAGGTCTTCACTGCCACCTCCACCTTGATCCCTGGCACTCGGTACTCTCCACCAGGGGCGAAACAGAGTTGAGGATGCAGAGCGTTGGGTGATTCAGAATCTCAGAAACTGAGTAAGGTGACCATGGGTGTCCATGGAGTTGGGGTGAAAGGGGTGGAGAAGCCCGCCATTAGAACCCGGGGAATTATACGGTCGCTCACCTGCGCTACCCTCTCCAACCCTCCACCTGGAACACATCTGGGCGCGACTCCCGCGGCGCAGCAGCGGGAGGGTTAAACCGTGCGTGGCCTACAGGCGGGAGGGGGAGAGGCGGAGACCGAGCGCTCGGAGCTACCTCTCCAGCGCCCCGCTGCTGGACAACCCCCCCGACCATGCCCCATGTCCCACCCGCTCCCGCGACCCCCCAGCCCAGCTCAGCCCTGAGCGACCGCAGCTGTTGCGCCGTCGCGCCAGGCATGCAGGTGAGTGAGAGGGTCCCCCACTCCCCCAGCCGAGGGAGCCCGGCCCAGCCCTTCCCGACTCCGCGCCTTTTGCGGGCGTCCGTCCCTCCCTGCGCCGTCCCTCGCCAGGGCTCCAGCCTCCAGCCTCGAAGCGCTCCTTCCCCGCGGTGCTCTCCGTCCCTCCTCGGGTTCCGGCTCCATTCTGCCCTCCTGGCGCAACGGCCACCGTCCCCGCAGCTGCCTGCATCCTGCCTTTAGCCTCAGGCTCCTTGCATCCTCCGGCTTCGCGTTCCTCGCCTGCTCCCGGCGCTCCCTCCCTCGGCGTCCCTTTGCCGACCTCCAGGCCCCCGTTCCTCCCACCCCCCACTCTTGCCGCTTCCCAGCCCTGTGCCCGGACCGCTGGCCTGTGGGAGGGGTGGGCTCTGGGCAACGCTGAGGATGGGGCCGGGATCCCCCACCCCAAGGCTCCCGCCCCACCCCCAGCGCATCTCCTGCGCACAACAGGTCGGTGAGGCGCGAGGAGAGGGTGGGGGTGGCGCGCCAGCCTGGGGACTGCGGGCTTCGTGGAAGGGATGGCTAAAGGGGGTGCGGGTCCAGGGACCGGAGTTGACGTCGGTGAGAGGGGGAGAACGCACAAGGCGGAGAGGCAAGTGAGTCCAGGAGTCAGCTGGCCACAGATGTCCCTGAGAGCCCTTCTCCACTTCACCGGCTCGCTCCGACACTTATTCCCTCCCTCCAGCTTCCTTCTCTTCTCGTCCCTATCTCCCTTCTTCCCACCGTGCCCCCATCCCTATCTCTTCCCATAGCTCCAAATCCCTTGACATCGGAAGAAACAATTTCCAACTCCTCCATCTTTGCAGTTCCGGTCTTTGGTCCCCATCCCTTCCTCTTCTCATTTTTCCTCAGTATTATGCTCTCTCCTTTCCGATTTCCTTTCTCCCCAACCCTGCTCTTCTGGACCCCTTTCTCCCTTCCCCTTTTCTGTCTCCACTTCCCTTCCTGCCTGGACCTTTCCTTCCTTCTCCTCCTGCCATTCCCAGTCCCCCCCCTCCTGTGATCCCTTCACCCTCAATTTCCCTCCCTGACCTTTAATTTACCCTGTTCTCCCTTCAGTATCCTCCAAGCTTCCAATCTTTTGTACCCACCCCCCTTCCCAGGCCTTGCTTTTCCAGAACTGACTCCTTTCCCCACCCTGTGCTTTATGCCTGCTTCCTCTTTACCCCTTTTCCTCCTCCCGTTTCACTCTTAACCCACCTTCTCTTTCTGGGCCCTTCACCCTTTCACGTCTCTCCCCACTGCCCACTGCCCCATTCCCTTCCCCAGATTTTCCCGTCTTATTCCCATTATTCTCTGCGAGTACTTAATGTCCAGATTTAGACCCAGAAACCAGAGGACACAGGGTGTCATATCTTCATTCACTCTGGGGAGCCTGGCATCCGCAACCCTGAGAACATGGCCTTCCTCTTTCAAAACCAACCATCCCAGTTCTCCCAGGACTCTTTACCCAAGGGAGCTACATTTGAGTGGGTGGCCTCTCTCCAACTCCACCTCCCTTCAGAAAGGCACCTATGCATTTGGATGATTAAACATTGAGCAAAAAATGATATCCTGTAGTTTTTTCCCACCCACCTCTCTCTTCCACCATCTCTTTCCTTCCACCCCTCCATCTTCTCTTCCCTTTCTCCTGAAGATGCAGATTCCTGGGGCCAATCAAAAGAAATGCCTGGGACTACAAGTCTGGTGGGCAGGCTGGGATCCTCCCCTGTGCACTCACCACACACACATTCACACACTCACTCACTCAGATTGATTTCCTCCCCCCCCCCCCCCATTCTCAGACTCCCTCCCTAGCGGTAGGTGCTCAAGGAATCACAAGGTTCTTGACTCTAAATTAAGATCCAAGAAAAGCTTGGAGCTATGGGCCAAGGAAGTGAGAAGGAAGCCAGCCCTAGAAGTGAGAGTAGACCCTGGGGTGGGGAGGTAACAGGGACCTGGAGAGTTGTAGAGAGGGCTAGGGGCTAGACAGGGAGCCACTCTGGGAGTCTTTCCCCCAAAGGATGTTCAGCAGCAGTGGGTCCATAGCTGGCATTTGGCAGCCTGGGAGGGGAGATGGGGGTAGAACCGTTGGACGAATGAGCTGGGGAACTACACGGGCACGGTGGGGATATGACGACTCCCTCTCTCCCCCAGTAAAGGCTAAAAATCTGGGTCACAGCTGAGGAAGATCTCCGACATGGAGTCCAGGATGTGGTAAGTTTGGCACAGCAGAGGGAGCTTGGAGGCCACTTTCCCTAAGGTCTTGGCCCTTTCCCCCTAGGCCCACCCAGGGCTTTCCATCCTGAGGGCTAGACCCTAGGAAGTTAAGAAATGAGGCTGAGTCTTCCCAAGGCCCGCCTGCTTTTGCAGAGACCTGGAGGGAGGTAGCTGGGGATCTCCCGTATGAGCCTGTCTTCCCCACACTTAGCCCCCAAATGGGTTTCTGTCTCACCCTTTTTTTCTCCCTTCTTGCAGGCCTGCACTGCTGCTGTCCCACCTTATCCCTCTCTGGCCACTGCTGTTGCTGCCCCTCCCACCACCTGCTCAAGGCTCCTCCTCCTCTTCCCCTCGAACCCCACCAGCCCCTGCCCGTCCCCCATGTGCCCGGGGAGGCCCCTCAGCCCCACGTCATGTGTGCGTGTGGGAGCGGGCACCCCCACCAAGCCGATCCCCTCGGGTCCCGAGATCAAGGCGGCAAGTCCTGCCAGGCACTGTGCCCCCTGCCACCCCATCAGGCTTTGAGGAGGGGCCACCCTCATCCCAGTACCCCTGGGCTATTGTATGGGGCCCTACAGTGTCTCGAGAGGATGGGGGGGACCCCAACTCTGCCAATCCTGGATTCCTGCCCCTGGACTATGGTTTTGCAGCCCCTCATGGGCTGGCTACTCCACACCCCAACTCAGACTCCATGCGGGGTGATGGAGATGGGATCATCCTTAGAGAAGCACCTGCCACCCTGCGGCCATTCTTGTTTGGGGGCCGTGGGGAAGGTGAGTGGGAATGGAAGAGGCTGGTAGGGATATGAGGGTGGGGAGGCTGGTTAAAGACTCAAAGGGCAGCAACAGAGGCCTTGTCTATTAGCTCCTTCTGCAAATGTGTCAGGCACTATGCTGGCACAGGAGGCAGAGATGAAGATGCGTGTGAGTCCTCAAGGAGCTCAGGTCCACTGGAGAAGACAGATGTGTAAACACTTGGGGATGTCAATGTAATAAGTGCTTGACCAGAGGCGCACACAGCATGTTTTTTAAAAAAGGGAGAGATTGCTTCTGCCTGGGGATCAGGACACCTGCCAAGAATTGACATATGAGCTGGACCTTGAAAACTGAGTGGGTGTATTCCGTGCAGAAGAACACCATGGATGAAAGGACCTCCAGGGTGACATCTAGGTGCAGGGACAGCAGGGACAGGGCCAGTTGTTTGGGGGTGAGACCAGGGCAGAGATGGACATTTCCACCCCCTGGTTACAGAGGGGTTCTCTCTCACCTTGAAGCCCCCTCCTCATCACATGTATACAGAAGGTTTGGGAAAGTGGACAAGGATTTGGGAGGAAGAGAGCTGAAAACTCTGGGGAAAGCTGATGAATAGAAAAAAGGGGGGGCCTCCAAAAAAGAGTTGGGCAACGTGGATTCAAATGGCAGCCCTCCTCAAGCTTACTGAACCTGCAGCCTAGCCCTACTCTGGCTCCTTCCACCTCAAGCCTCCCTAAAACTTTCTTCCCACCCCAATCAGGTGTGGACCCCCAGCTCTATGTCACAATTACCATCTCCATCATCATTGTTCTCGTGGCCACTGGCATCATCTTCAAGTTCTGGTAAGCTGCGGGCGGGAGGGTGCTGGCAGATGGGGACTGAATGAAGTGTTTGGCTGGAAGGAGGGAAGGGCAGCAATTTTGCTGGGGGTGGAATAGGAAATGTTGGATTAAAGCAAGACCATGGAGAAAGGTAGTAAGGATTTGGGTGGTGGGGGAAAACAAGTGAAAAGTCAGGGCAGGTTCCTTCTCCCAGGGAAACACAAGGAAAATGGGAGAGGTAGGGGGTTATTTATGTGCACTGAGGGTTTGGTGGGCATCCCTTGTTTCCATTTCCTCCAAGACACAGAAAACTGACCCAGTCTTCAGAGCCCCTCCTCAGGTCTGCCTGGGGAGGAAGGAGTAAATCTGGAGCTTTCTTTGCACACATTTAATAATGGGCCAGAGATGAAGATGCGTCAGTCCTTCACACTTTACTGAGAGAATCATTAGACTAAGGTGTCCAGGACAATAGCTGACTTTGAACTAGAACTAAACTTGCCAAGGCACCTGCTGAGCAGAGAAATGGCTCTTCTGGGTATGCATGGGGGAGTAGGCCATTCTGGGTGACTCTACCTCTTGGTGGGGAGGAGGTACTAATTTTGTGGATCCCTACTAGGATGGGAAGATGGTTTAGATCCTGGAGCCCAGTGGGGCGGGGTAGGGGAGGTGGCTTTTTGGACATACGGTCTCAGGAGATTTGGTGGAGGGACTTGTTAAGAGGCCAGTTTCTCTGCTGTAGGATGTTAGGGGTGCCTGAGGGAGGCTGGAGGTGACCAGCCCTGCAGACCCAGGATGGGGCTTCTTAAGTGTGTGAGATAACCTCTTTCCTTCTTGCACCAGCTGGGACCGCAGCCAGAAGCGGCGCAGGCCCTCAGGACAGCAAGGTGCCCTGAGGCAGGAGGAGAGCCAGCAGCCACTGACAGACCTGTCCCCAGCTGGGGTCACTGTGCTGGGGGCCTTTGGGGACTCACCCACCCCCACCCCTGACCATGAGGAGCCCCGAGGGGGACCCCGGCCTGGGATGCCCCAGCCCAAGGGGGCTCCAGCCTTCCAGTTGAACCGGTGAGGGCCCAGGGCAAAAGGATGGGGGATGGGTTTGGCCATTTAGGTCTCCAGAGCCGTGGTTGGGGGTACTCCCTCCTGGGTGGGTGGGGAGAAGGTAGGCCTGGCCCTCCCAGAGCCCCTGGCTCTCCTTCTCAGCTTGGTCCCTGGCCCTACCAAGGGGCCTGTACCCCTCCCCTCTGGGGGGACCCTTCCTTCTGCTCTCTGTGGATCTATGTCCTGTTCTCATGCTGCCATTTAACTCCAACTCTGCCCTCTTAACCTTGATTCCCTTTCTTTGTCTTGGACTTCCCTTTTGATTCTGGCTTACCCCTTGGTTCCTGATTGTGCCCTTTCCCTCTTCCTCTCAGGATTCCCCTGGTGAATCTGTGATGCCCCCCAATGTTGGGGTGCCGCCAAGCAGGAGGCCATGGGGCTGCACAACCCCCATCCCACTGAGGGTGGGGCAGCTGTGGGAGCTGGAGCCGCAGGTGCTCCTGACTCCTGCCCTTGCACCCCACCCTGGAACACTCACTGGCCCCATAGGCAATCCTACCTGCTCACCCTCCTTTAAGTGGGGACCTCACATATTTGTGGCTCTGGTCCCCCATCCCCCACCCTTGCACACTCACATGAAAGCCTTGCACACTCACCTCCACCCTCACGGGTCATTGCACACACTCATGCTCTTGTGCAGCCAGTCTTACGTACCTCTCTCCGTACCTCTCTCCCTCCGTACCTCTCTCCCTCCACCTCTCTCCCCTCGCCCTCCACCTCTCTCCCCTCGCCAGATCCCTGGTATTCTCCCTTTTGTTTCACATTTCACTTTCAATTCTTCCCACATTCCATGCTCAGCTCAGTCACTCAGTGGTCTGTGGGTGACTTTACCATTTCCTCTCACATGCATTTCCTGGCCCCATGTTGTAGTGTTGCCTGTCGCGCCCGCACTCTCCCTCATGAACACCCACTGATCTAGTTACTGTGGCTCCTGCATGCTGCCCCAGAGGTGGGTGGGAGGTGAGCTGGGGGCTCCTCGCGCCCCCTCTGTCATAGTCCCATCCTGTTCCATGTCATGTGTTTCACTGTGTCCCCCATCCCACTCCATGGGCACTCTCATTACCCTGAGGGCTACTCCATAGGAATGAGGGTAGTGAGGCCCCATGCTTTTCCCCTACCCCACTGCTAAATTGTTGTCTGGGAGATGGGTTTTGGGGAAGTCACCTGCTGCACTACATGAGAAAGGGGCTCCCGTTTGCCCTTCCCTTCCTCCCAAGTCCCTTTTGTCTCGTCTGTCCTGCCTGTCTCTGTGTGTGTCACTCTCTGGAATTCAGAGCCCCCTGAGCCAGTCTTCCCAGCCTCCCTGCGGGCCTCCCTAATTCCACTGAGGCTGTCAGGGACTGGAGGCAGCTGGTTCAAGGCCATCGGGAGCTCTACCTCCCAATCTCCCCCTCCCCTTCCTGGGCTCCCTCACATCCCTTCTTCCCTCCCCCCTTTGTTCTTCCACTCTCCCTCATTTTCCCTCCCCACCCCAGGTTTGTCCCTACTCATTGTGTTTTCCACCTTCCTTCTTTCTTCCTCTTACCTGGCTCCTATGCTGTGATATATATTTTTGTATTATCTCTTTCTTCTTGTGGTGATAATCTTGAATTCTTGTGGGATGTAAGTTTCAAAATTTTCAAATAAAGCCTTTGCAAGATACCTGAGTCCTCTGGTTCTGCCTTGTGAGCCCTGTGGATTGCACTGGAGCGGGGGTGATGGTCAGCTAAGAGGAGGAAAGAGAAGGGTGAGCAGGGAGAATCCCTCCAGACCCAGTGTGACCTGGAGCTGGGATTCTGGGGCTTTAACTTGGGGCCAAATGGAAGGAAGAGAAACTAAGGGAGCAGTCCTGATCAGGAGCAGAGAGAAACTGGAAGAGTGGCTTGCCTCTGCTACTTGCCAGTGAAGGTCAAGAGAGACCATGCAAAAGGAGACAGAAGTAACATTACACAGGACGGGCAGTGGAGCAAGCAAGAAAAAGAGAAGAGAGAGCTGATAAGACAGATGAAGGTGGAGGGTGAAAGAAGAGAAAAACGGAGCAATGGGAAAGAGATGAAAGGGAGCCACAGGAAAGAGGCTGCCCTGCTTGGTTTATTTTCAGCCACGCTCCCTAACCTGCCCCCACCCACAGCTGCTCCCCCAAAGCTATGCAGCATTAGAAGCCCTGTGGTTAACTCTCATTAGCTTTCCCCACTCTGCCCTCTCTGACAAGGTGTGGGGGTGGAATCAAGGGGTGCATTTGGGGAGGGAACAGTCACCTCCGAGCCCCCAATTCTAGGTTTGGATCTTGTAACAGCCCTGCAAAAGCCTACACATCAACCTCTCAGCTGTTGCTAGGCTCTGTTGCCATGGTAGCGGCCCAGGTCCCATTTCTCCCCCCACCCCCATCTGTGCCCCACTTGCTCCCTGGAAATGGGGAGCTCCAGGGAGGAGAGGAGACTGTAATGTGCAAGAAGGCAGTCTGGGCTGCCCTGGGCTGTGTATACCTCCATGTGTTTATCTTTGCAGCTTGAATTAGCCATGTACTGGATTGGTAGGTGCGTGTTTTAGGTGTTGGGGAGCTTGCCTATATACTCAGGGAAGCGTGGCTGAGTCTATGCAGCATAATGGTGAGTGGGGTAGAGGGAGTGGATTCCTCAGGACCAGAGCACTGTGTGCATTCCCAGCATCAGACTCCCCGAGAAAAAGAAGCTGCTACAGAGGAAAGCAGAGCGGGGCCAAGGAGTGATGAACCAGCTAAACGCAGACGTGCAAGGCAAACAAGCTGCTGAGGAGGGCAACCCGGTGGGCCTGAAGAGATCCTAGCATGCAGATGGTGGAAGGAAGAGCCGGATGGAACCTGAGGGTGCAGGAAGAGGTGCAGCTGGGAGGGGTGCAGGCAGCGAGGGAGGGATCCAGAAGGATGGGAGAGGAAGCCTCATTAACCTTTCCCTTCTTTGCCCAGTGGAATCTAGTCCTTGACAGGTGGAGGTGGGGGAGAGGAGCTCTGGCAAGAAGGGAGAAAGAGCTCAGGTGCCTGGAGAGCACACTGGGCTCTCACCTTCCACAACTGTCTCTCTTCAGAGGGACAGTGTGACCCTGAGGCTCATCCATATGCAAAAGGCACACATGAAGTCCCCTAATGAAGAGGGAATTAATTATTGCCTGATTAGACTGTTTCTCTAAATTTAAATAAATTAAACTACACCAGCAAAACACTGGAAATCCTCACCTGTTCCTTCTCCCTAAATGCCCTCCTTCCCCATGGAAAGTCAGACAGGAGAGACGGAGGAGAAAGGAGGCACTCTAGTCTTCTGAGTTGTTCTAAAGGAACTACCCCACACTAATTCACATTGTCACACTACCACACTAACCAGGCAGCGTCTCGAGGCCACAGGGAACACATCCTAACCTTTCTCTCTCATGGAGTTGAAACTGAAACTATGGGGCCTTGGGAGGTCCTCAGAAGGCTTCAAGTGGTGTAACAGAGTCACTGCATAGTGACAGACCAAGAACATAAACAATGGCCATACTACCCTTTCGGTTCTTGGAGGCCACACATCACAGGCACTACTGGGGACCAGTGTCTCTTATCACTGAGCTTTCTTCGCTTCCTGAGCTGAACATCAAATGACTCAGCCGGGCTTCTCTTAAGCATTTTTTTTCTGGAATACTTACCATTGCGGCTCAGACCAAACCAGGGAATGGGGAAGCCCCCAGGAGGAGGGATCTCCCAGGCAGAGCTCAGGGTGTGGAAGTGATTCAAGATGGTAACAGTGTGCCAGCTGGAAAACCCCAGGCTAAAATTAACAGCCCTCCTCCCTCTACGCCCCACATTTGTCTCTCTTAAAGCTTTTCTCTAAAGAGTTCAAGGAACTTAAAACTTGCTTCTTACAGCAAGGGCAGGAGCAGAGTTGACAGTTGGAGACACTGAGGCCCAGGGAGTGCCGGTTAATGTAAGTAGGAAGAGAACAAGAGGAGAACCAGGACTTATAGTGAGTACCACTATTTTGCTCCCACTGTTCTATCTCAAAGTCAAGGTTTCTTGAATCCTCAAACCCTTGATCTCTAGCTCATGCGGCAACTAAATCTGGTCACATGTGAGCCCTTAAGACCCTTATCCTGGCAACTGTTGCTACTGGGTTAACAAAGACTGCCGTGTAGAGCCCAAAAATGTGATAGAAATGACAGACACTTTAATAAACATATGAACAAAAAAATAAAAGATACAAATGATTACAAGCCAAAGATACATATCTTCTATTTAGACATTTAATTAGAATGTTTATTTTTAGGTATTCTTTGCTACTTTCTTGCTGTGACCTTGGGAAAAATCACTTAAATCTTCAGTCTTATTTTCAGTATCTGTAAAAATGGGCATTATAGTTATTTCTAATAGGGTTATTTTGCTCTCTAAGCAAGAGGCTGTTACTGTTAATAGGAGGGACTTCAATTATGCTTTAGCCAAAACAGAGCTGAGTCCAGAGGGATTCTGGCCAGATTAGGGTGCAGGCCAGTGGCAGCATTAATTTACTCAAATTACATACAGTAAGTAGTCCCCCTTACCCACAGGGAATATGTTCTAAGATCCCCAGTGGATGCTTGAAACCTCAGCTAGTACTGAACTCTGTGTATACTGTTCTTTTCCTACACATACATACCCTTTCACTTAAAGGAAGCAATTCATGGCTTTTGAATTGCCGTATCTGAACTACCAGCATCACTATTCTTGTGCTTTGGGGTCATTAAGTATAAGGGTTACTTGAATACAAGCACTGTGATACTTGGACAATCAATCTGATAACAGAGATGGCTACTAAGTAACTATTGGGTGGGGATTAGCTCCTAAGTAACTAATGGGCTGGGAGTACATACATCTTGGAGATGCTGAACAAAGGGATGAGTCCCATCCCAGGCAGAGCAAGATGGTGTGAGATTTCATCACACCACTCAAAACAGCACATAACTTAAAACTTATGAATTATTTCTGGAGTTTTCCATTTAGTATTTTCAAACCATGGTTGACCAAGGGTAACAGAAACCACAGAAAGCGAAACTGCCGATACATGGGTGGTAATACTGAATAGTTATTCAGCATCTATGTGCTCAGCAAAGCAGTGGGAAGGATACTATGTATGAGGCAGTTTCTTCCTTGAGGAACTGACAATCTTACTGAAGAGCCACACATATGAAACTTAAAACAGCAACAAAAGGTACAGACTAAATGCTGTGGGAATTCAGAGAAAGGGGCCATTATGGATTGGAGCAATCCGGGAAGGCTTCCTGAAAGAGTTCATATTAAGTGCTCGTTTATGCAACAAACACCCATCACTTGCTAAGAGCCCGGCTCTGAGGATACAGTAGCAAACAATTCAAAGTCCTTGCCCTCATGGAGCCGATATTCTAGTGGGAAGAGGTGGTCAGCAAACAATATAGTATCAGGTAGTGATGACTGCCATATTTAAATTAAGCGAAGCAGGGTGAGGAGACAGCGATGTGGACAAGGGCAATAAGAATTTAGCGACCAAAGCAAAAGGAGTAAGGGGTGTGGTTAGGAAAGGGTCGGATATTGATGGCTAGGGGAGATTACTCTTTGGACCTAAGCAGGGTCCTCAGAAAACTACTAACACACCTTGTGCTTTTCCGCATCTTCAAAGCATTGAGACATTCTTGAGAATACAGTACAAGAAAAAAGAACGGTAACTCCCAACATCAGCCTATTCCTCCCTCCCGTCCGCCCCCCTCTCCACACCCAGGAAGGGAACCGGAACCTTCTTAGTCTTGAAGAATCCATACCTCCGCTTGTACCTTGATACATAATTCATAAACCTGTCGCGTAGCCACCCTCCCACTTCCCCAGAAGTCCCTTCCGGAAGCCTGGGGCCGCAGTTCCAAAGGTTCAGCTTCTGCCCTCAGCAGAACCTGCCTTTACTTCCGTTGTGGCGTCACATCCCCAGAGGGCTCTACTGCATCCCTGGGCAGAAGCCACTTCCGCCCCTCCCTGGCGTAACTTCTGCCCTGAGTACCCTGGAGCGCTAGCGGCGCCGGATGTGCTCTATCGCTCCCGGAAGTGACTCGACCTTTGCATTTCCCCCCCCCCTCACTGCCGCTCCCCCTACATTGCTATTTCCCTCCCCCCCTCTTTCATTTCTGG
>NW_017732089.1:508512-553247 GCF_001890085.2 Hipposideros armiger
CCCCTCCGGGTCCTCCCACCCCACTCGGCTCCCTCCTTTCCCAGCCAACGCCGCCCCTCGCGCGCTCTGGCGCCGCCGCAGCCGTCGCCGCCGGGTGAGTCTCGCGTCGCTGCAGCCGGCGCGCTCCAAGCTCTCTGCTCCTTCCCCCTCCCCTTTTCCCTGGGGGGGCGGAGAAGGGGGGGGGTCCACGATGTGACTGTATGTGTGTCCGTCCCGGAACCGGAAGTGGTTGTGGAGGAGCGGGCGATGGGGAGGAATGGGGGGGCTTAGGGGGCGGGTGTCTGTCTGGTGGGTGGCAGAGTTCAGCTCCCTGGAGAAGGAGGGACGTCCCAAAGAAGGGTCTTTGAGGAAGGGGTTGGGGGAGACATCAGGAGAAGGCTCTCAGGAGCTGTCTCAGGGGAGCGAGGGCTTTTGGGGGATAGCTGGGGTCCAACAGATAAACCACTGTGCAGCCTGAGGGAGGTACTTCTTGGCCTAAGGCCTTGGGTAGGCAGGGGCGAAGTTCTCACAGAAGCGTGTGGGGGGGAGACTAGAGGAAGTGGCTGGGCCTGAACTGGCACTGTGCCTGACACAAGGGCTTGTGCATCCCCCCAGTACTCAGCTCTGCCTTTTGTGCCAATCCTCGGGGCAGGGACCCTTCTCTTCCAACTCTTCTGTGCTCTGACCCCTGGTTACCTGTGGCCCTGTGGAAGGAAGAAGGACCAGTGTCTGAGCCCAGGAGTGGAACCCAAACACTGGTGACAGAGTTCATCCTAGTTTCGGGGAATTGGATTTATTATCCTTGTATCCACATAGAGGGTGACACTGCACTCCTGTTATTATATACTTGCACCTTTGGATTGTTGGTTGGGGGTCTGCCTGCCTTCCTGGCTGACTGCTGACAGAATTCCTGAGGTCTTCCACAGTTCTCTGGTGGCTGCACCTTCATTGGCCGCTGTAACCCAGACAATTTGTTTACAGAAAGTTCAGGAGCCCTGGAAAGGAGAAAGAATAAAACGACAGGAGGAAGAGAGAGAGAGGGTAAGAAAACTTGGGGTTAATGGCTTTTCTGGTTTGGGGGAGAAGGGGATCATAATGGGTTTTTGTGGGGACAGTGTGACAGAACTCTTCAAGTAATAGCAATTGCTGTGGGAGAAAAATGAACCTTTTCCTAGTGTTTCTTGGGGGTGCCTAGGAAGTTTTTGTGTAACAAGGTGGCTCTGAACCCCATCAACCTTTCATTTCTACTCATCAGGAACGAGTTGTGAAATGCTCAAGTGAAATCACTAAGTAGTGTTGCATTGTGTCCAAATGAGAAATTCTACTTTGGGGACAAATGGGCCCTAGTTGTCAGTATAGTCCTTATGACATAGCTTATGGAATTGCTTTCCTGTATTTGGAACAAGTAGAGTTGAGTTTAGAGTGGGGTTCATATCCTTACTATTGCAGCGGAGTGTTTGGAGTGTATCTGCTGAGCGATTAGAATCTCACACAGGGTTATTTGAATTTGATGTGGCAGGGTGAAGTTTTCTGGTTCATAGGTAGTTTGAAGTAAAGTGGATAAAACTGTATAGAGTGAACTCCAGAAGTAGGTCTGAAAGAATTCAAAATATGAGGCTTGATGGTGATAGAGTTTCAGGTAGCCTGAAAAAGACAGTGTATGATCCAAAAGATTTTGAGTTCAGAGCTTACAATCCTAGAGGTGTCTGCAAAGACCCAATTCCAGGCTGGTTTATACAATGTATTCCCCATAGGTTTCTCAGCCAAGTTGATGATTAAATCATGATTAAATGTTAGTTGCATATCCCCTCTTCTCCAGCCCCCATTTTTTTTTTCTGCCACACATTGCCCAGATCCATCATTTATAGTGGAATGGGCAGGGCAAGGGGAACTACTGTATTCTTCCCACAGAGTACAGGGTATGATGATGCAGCGGTGCCCGGGGAAGAAGATGCTGTCCTACATTGCCAGCTGTGTGGCGGTACTGGTCCTGTTGGTCTGTTTGGCATGGTGTGATGAGTGTCCACAGTAGAATAGAGATAAACCTGTTCTGAGTTATTTTGTACTTGGGAGAGTTTACAGACAATAGGAAGGCCCTAAATCCTATTGGGATGGCCCTTTTTGAATGCCCTTCTTGAACCCAGGACCTGAGAGAAAGATTTTGTTTCCTTACTGAGAAAAAAATGGTTCTGTGTGTTTCTTCACTTCAAGTCCTTAACTGATACTGCAACCTTTCTGCAGTTGTGCATTTGGGGACAGTTTTGCTCAATAGTGTCTGAGATCCATGGATCAAGTTCTTTATGTAGTTGAATTTGAGTTGATTGTTCTTTGCATCTGTATTTCTTTTTTTTTTTTTAAGATTTTTATTGGGGAATTGTGGGGATGGGAACAGTGCTGGGGAATTGGGGTAAGGGGAACAGATAAGTTGCTGTCGTTTTGTTCTTCAGTCTAGTTGTGGAGGACGTGGTTTCACTGGCCCAAGTTGACACCATCATTGCGCTCTTCCCGGGCGAGGTAGATCAGTCGCCGGCTTCCGGATGGCCGCCCACTGGCTCACGCTGTCTGCTGGCTACATACGTAGCCCATGGCAACCCACTGCCACAGGGGCTGCAGCCTACAACCCACTGCCACAGGGGCTGCAGCCTACGCCGTCGCCGGCGACTCACAGCAGCCCAGCTCCAGGTTGAGCTGTTGTTCAGCATCTTAGCTGTGGAGGGCAGTGTCACTGGCCCTCATATGTGGGATCCGAACCGGGGCCCTCTGGCATCCCAAGCCAGTTCTTAACCATCGCGCCACTCGGCCGGCCCCTGTATTTCTTGTAAGTGCTTCTAGGTGGTGATTACTAAGCTGGAGGCTGTAGAACTGATACTTTTGGGTGGTTCCTTTGTAATTATGTGGTCTTTATGTAATTTTCACTAATTGTCACTAATAGTCTTCATCACAAAGAAGTATTTCTCTCCCTTTCAGGAGCACTTTGAGTATTTTATTCTTTGCTGCCTTTATCCCATCACCATATGCCTTATGAATTTGTTTTAAGAGGTTTGTTCTCTATCCTTTACCCAAATAGAAGCTTAGTAGAGTAGTAAATTATTCAGTTATCCACTGATGTAGGACCTAGAATTAGATTCCAGAAGTCTTGATTCTTAGGTCCATTCCCTAGTTACTAAACTTGGTTGGTGCAAGTATTTCATGATGTTCTAAAGGTTGGTTGTGTTAAGAGAATGTCATTTTCCTGAGAAAAGAAAATCGTGGTTTATTTGAAAAAACAACAATAAAAAAATTATAGTAAGTACCAGGAAAGAGGTGGCGGTCTTCACCATGTCTACCAAAACTGCATGCTGGGGCAGTGACATCTTTATTCCTGGATGGCTGGTAGCACTGTGGAAGGATGGGCAAAAGGGCAAAGCTCTGGTGCAGGAGTTCAAGTTTTACTATGTTTCATGCATGTTACTTAATATTGTCTTTTTTCTTTACCTCCTCGGTGCTTCCAAGATTTCTTTTGAGATTGGTAAAGAAATATTTGTATGTAGTTCCTTGAACTTCTTGAAAGAAAAGTACTGTCCAACTTAATTATAGTAAAACTCCTTTTTTATTAACAAAACAGTTAAGGCACAGTACAGTAGTAAAGTTGAAATTAGAACCCAGATTTTCAATCTGCCAGTATACTTCTTCCCATTTATTATGTTTTTTCTTCTTTTCCTGTTCTTTGGGGCTATGATAGAAGCCTTTCACTTCATTCCCAGTCTAGGGTAAACCAGTTGTTTTTTTGTTTTGTGTTTTTTAATATATTGGCATAATCATCAAAACTGGTGCTCTGTGTAGAGATGAAATTTCCCTGGAATATCATTGGGTTCTTTGGGTTTAGGAATGTTGGTACGTGTCTGTTCGGATGTCAGGATGGTTTGGTGAGAGTTCCTCCACAAAGGCGAGTTAAGAGGATAAATGGTAAAATGGACAGTAAACAAGTATTTGAGTGACCTGGTCCCAGGGGCACCATTTATATGTCTTCTGGCAAGAGCCTGCCTTCTTGGCTCTCAGTTTGATTTCATTTCAGGGATACAGAGATTTAAGTCAGCCTCATCAGAACAGTGGTATAGCATTTCTCAGGTATCATTTTGCAAGCAAATATCGTTTCTAGTTGGCCAAGCAGTACTCTCTCTCCATGTACCCCTATTTTGGGCTGACATACTTATCAGAAGCCCACAAAGCACATTTATCATTTTGTGTTAGGACCAGCTATGGTTCTGATCTTCAGTTTTATTCTCTTAAAAACCAAAGCAGAGTGATAGACTGGGTATCTATGGAAGTGGCCTTTTATTGAGTTTACTCACTCTGGACATTCCAAAATCAGTTATCATGGTGGCCGAGAAAGGTTTCACAGGATGAGCGCAGAGAATATAATCTTTAACTGCATTTTGCTGTCATCAGAACTTCATTTCTAAAAACAGTGAGAACTATCTGAAAAAATGTATAGCCCAGTCCTGAAAACATTCTAAAATTTTTTTTTTTAAAGATTTTATTGAGGAATTGGGGAAGGGGAACAGCCAAGTTGTTGTCCTTCAGTCTTAGTTGTGGAGGGCGCAGCTAGCTCAGCTCCAAGTCCAGTCACCATCCGGCCGCCTGTCGGCAGCTTTCGGCCACTCAGCTCAAGGTGCCATGTTCAATCTTAGTTGTGGGTGGACATAGCCCACCATCCCATGTTGGAGTCGAACCAGAAACTTTGTTGTTAGGAGCATGTGCTCTCACCAGCTGAGTCATCCTGCCACCTGCTGGCAGCTCAGTGGCAGCTCAGCTCGGGCACAGCTCACTGGCCCATGTGGGAATCGAACTGGTGACCCCGTTGCTCAGAGCTCGCACTCTTAACCAACTGAGCCACTCGGCTGGCCCGGAAATATTCTAAATTTTAATTCATGAATTAAGCCACAACATCAGAACATCAGAAAGTATGTACTTCAATTGTATGGTTTTGATCTCTTATAGAACCCGTTCCCTAACTTGCTCTGCTATTTACTGTTTGCCTCCAATTTCCTCTTTTGAAAAATGGGGATTACAGTACCCTACTTCATAGAATTGTGGTGGAGATTAAATGATGGGACAGTTGTCAAGTGCTTAGAACACTACCTTGAACACAGTAAGGACTTAATAAATGTTAATGGTAATATCGTCTACCCATCACTTTGTAGACCTTCTTCGTAGGAACCTAATGGCTGTATGTTCCTCAGAAACTGCTTCACCTGAACCACTTGTAGGACAATATGAATAGATACAGTCTTTTTTGGGAGGGAAGGGCCTCGTCACAGGAATCCTATCTGAGGACATTCTTATTTTCAGGCTCTCAGTTCCTCCTAAATTTTCACATCCGTAATGTGTTTACTTCCTTGACACTTTAGGGGGAAATTATATATTAGACACCCCTTTCTTTTACTCTCCAGCCTAATTCTTTGTTTCATTTCTACCATACAACACCACTGTTGTCTGTTTCATTTCTCTCGGCTAAAAGATTAGACAAACTGGGGTCATGGAGTAGGTTTGAGCTCCTAGCAATGTTTTCAAAACCTGTATGTGTGGAGTCCAGTGTCGTTCGGTTCATTAAATATGGAGTTGCTCACTGGGTCGTGAGTCCTATATTAGAGACTGTGGGGAAGATCCCTGCTTCCTGAAAAGCTTGACAAGAATGGATCCTCTTAAACTGTGATCTGATTGTTTCTTGATTTCTCTTGGCCTGAGGAGGACCTGAGGCCCCTTTTTAAAGCTAATGGTGGAAGGAAAAGGTTAGCACTTGTTTTGCGGACTGTTGGTATTTCATAACTTGGGGGGCAGGATTTGCCTGTGGTCAGTCCTCTCAGTCATTTAATATTGAGCCTTATTTGTGTGAAGCAGTTATGGTCAGATTTGGTGCATTAGTCTCCTTTCCTTTGCTACCTGTTAGGAAAAACTGAAATTCAGTTCTGCTTCCCTTTATAGGATTTATGGAAATTGAGGGTGCTGTTTAATAGAGCAAAAATGTGGTGCGATTTTTGGAGAAAGATAAGAAACAGGGTTATGTTTAGAGGGATGTCCTTTCTGCTGTCCTTTGTTGAAGATCTTTTCTAACTTCCTTAGTCACTACTTGAAACCCAGTTCCTGTGCCCAGTTTACACTCCAGCTTTTACTATCTCTGGTATCTGCCACCAGCATATAGTCAGTGGGACCTGTGGCTGTAAATCTCAGGTCCTTCTGCCCCCCACCCCACCCCCACCTCAGTTGGTTGCTCTTGGCTGAGGGTAGCAGCATGGTGATAATATTTATTTCCTGCTGTTCCTCATTTCCCCATTTCACCAGTCTCATACCTCCTCTTCACTTGCATTCTGCTGGGCCAGATCTTACCTGGTCCAGGATTTTGGGAAGCTACTCTTGACCAACATACTATACTGCCAATTAAGCATTTTTAGGAGAAGTGATCCGAGTGTGAAAATGAGTGAGTGGTGGGATGCCTGGATTCTGTGCCCGTCTGTGACTTGCAGTGTGATCGAGGGATTACTTTTCTTGCTTATTCGTCACTCCCAAAGTTTTAAGCTCAGTTATCATCTACAAACAGAGAATCACTTGAACTCTTTGAAGCCTAGTGTTTGAGAACTATAAAGCAGGAGTCTAGTAATGTGTATGTATTCTGGCCCACTGTTGTCCTTATTCTGAATCCCGTTAGGTGGAAACCTGGGGTGCTAGTGATACAACCCTCTTTTATTTATTTATTTATTTTTCTATTTTTTTAGCTGAGCCATCCTGCTACCTGTTGGCAGCTCAGCGGCTGCTCAGCTCGGGCTGGACTCGAACCGCTGTTGCTCAGAGCTCAAACTCTTGAGCGAGCTCTTAACCAACTGAGCCACTCGGCCGGCCCCTACTACAACCCTCTTTTAAACTAGTAACTTCTAGGCTTTCACTGCTCAGCCCAGAGTGTGTGGTACCCAGTGCAGCACCATGGATGTTCTTAGACCTTGGTGGGATCAGTAGGACGTCGCCCCAGATATCATCTGGTACTCAGAAAATATCTTTATTTTGATTCCTGCCAATTTCAAACTTTAATTCCCCTAGGCAGTTTGTGTTCTGGCTTAGAACCCATTCAAGCTACATAGAACTATAGATGTCTCCATTGGAACACTTGAAATTTTTTATTTCAAGGAAGGTAGATTTGAGGGATAAAGGAAAAGAGGAACACTGATAGGCACCCTGCTGTTTGAAGCCAATTAGTAGTTTGCTTTGTGAGACTTCGCTTTGTGGGACATCTCTTCCTCTTTTCATAACTTCAATTTCTCTTTTGTCCACAATGGAAAGTAATGCTCATTCTGTTTCTTTAGGATATGGGAAACATTCTGTGGGTAAATGAGATGTGGACGAGTATGAGTTCTTTCATGAGCATCTTAATTAAGATAGCCCCTTTTGGATGGGAGTACAGTACTGAGTGGCTCTGATCAATGGGACTAATATGCTAGATCCTAAGGTCTTGACTTGTTGCTAGTTCCCAGCAGTGTGCATAGGGGCCAAAGAAGAGACCAGGAACTCCTTAACTCTTCTTCTCCATTGCTAAGTTTTTTCAGATTTATTCCTGAGTGCGATGTGGTCTCTCTTTTCTTTCTTCAGGTAGAATGGAAGAATCTCACTTCAATTCTAACCCATACTTCTGGCCTTCCATCCCCACAGTCTCAGGACAGGTAGGTGGGGTTTGTGTTTTTGCTCCTGCATTGTGTATTTTTTTCAACTCTATGAGTAGTAAGTTCTATTACTATGGAGACTGAAGCAAGATAAACCACATGCTTTTTCACTGGGTCCCCATCACTGAGAATTATATAGTGTTTCTGTCTTGGCTTCTCTCTCAAAGCCCAAAGATATTAGCTGCTCGTTCATGATCTCCAAGGAGGAGGACAGACAATGCGAAGTGCTTAGGGAGCAGACAAAACCAGACTCTCCCTGAAGAAGCCACTCCCCGCCCTCTTCCTTTACATTTATTTATTTATTTATTTATTATTGACATACGATGTTAGACTACTAGTTTCTGGTGTACATGATAGAGATTAGACATTTATATACGTTACGAAGTGAACACCATGATGAGTCTTGTGCCCATCTGGCGTCATACATAGTTATTACAATATTATTGACTATATTACCTATGCTGTACTCCACATCCCCATGACTATTTTTATAATTGTCAGTTTGTATTTGTTAGTCCCCTTCACCTTATTGGCCCATCCCCCCACCCTCTCCCATCTAGCGACCATCAGTTTGTTGCCTTCCTCTTCCATTTCTTTTAGATTGAGAACACAATGTTCATCAACAAGATGAAGGATCAACTGCTGCCAGAGAAGGGGTGTGGGCTGGCTCCACCCCACTACCCCACCTTGCTGACAGTGCCTGCCTCAGTGTCCCTGCCCTCGGGCATTAGTATGGACACAGAGTCCAAGTCAGACCAGCTGACCCCACATAGCCAGGCATCCGTTACCCAGAATATCACGGTGGTCCCTGTGCCGTCTACAGGACTGATGACTGCTGGTGAGCAACTCTGCTCTTCTCCAATCTGAGGTGTTGATCTTCCATGATCAGTACCCCAGGCTGGAGGGCTTCAGGGACATGGGGAGTGGGAAATGTGTTTGATTATTCAATCAAATTTTTATTAAGTGCCTACTGTATGCCTAGCAATGCACTAGGCATTGTGGGGGATACAAAGAAGTAGAAGATGCGGTCCCTGCCTTTGAGGAGGTGACATTCTTTCCTTCTCTGAATCAAGGAGTCTCCTGTTCTCAGAGGTGGAGAAGAGAAGGGAGTCAATCAAGGGGTAAATCTCACTGTTACCGGGGGTGGGGTGGGGACAGGGGTTAGGAGACCATTATTTTTCTACAGGGTTTGGGGTTTCCTATGTACTGTGGGCTGGGGGCGGTGGTGAGGGGTTAATTAGACAATGATCTGGGGGAAATTAAATAGGATTAGGATCAGGACTGGACAACATGACACCATCTGCGTTTTCTCCCAATCCTAGGTCCTGGTTTGGTAATCACGTCCCCCTCAGGCTCCCTTGTGACCACAGCCTCATCAGCTCAGACCTTCCCCATTTCGGCTCCCATGATTGTCTCAGCTCTTCCCCCTGGCTCACAAGCCCTGCAGGTGGTCCCTGACCTCTCCAAGAAGGTATCAACAGCCCTAACGGAGGAAGGAGGCGGAGGTGGTGGTGGAGGTGGCAATGTGGCTCCTAAGCCCCCACGGGGGCGAAAGAAGAAGCGGATGCTGGAATCAGGACTGCCCGAAATGAATGACCCTTATGTCCTGTCTCCTGAGGATGATGATGAACATCAAAAAGATGGAAAGACCTATAGGTATGAATCAGAGCTGGGGCAGGATGGGGTGATGATCCCTGTCTCAACTTGCCTACCTTGTCTGTGTCCTGCCCCTAATCAGGCTGTATGCTCTGCCAGCTTTCCACCTCAGATCCATGTGCATGCCAGGTGTTCTGTCGTGGGGCAGGAAGGTAGAACTTCTAGCACTTCTCTGGTGCCTCTTCCCCCAAGATACAGACCCATTTCACCCCTTCCCTTTTGGGGTCGTCAGCATTGACTGATTTTTGAGTAGCATAATACAGTTTCTTTCTTGTAATGAGGCTTTAGAGTGGGTTTGAGACTCCGTCTCCAGCTCCTTTTTGCTTTCTACATTTTCCATTCCTGTTTTTCCAAGAAACCTTTCTGGTAAGCCCCTCACCAGTGTGCTATCCACTGGTTCTTGGACCATATTTGAGCATTGATCCTGCCTGACCCTGCATGGTTGGGATGATGGGAGGGGTCTATATAAAAAGGTGGGAGGAATAGATTGCCTCCCTTCCCCTGCCCTGGAACATAATGCTTATAAAATGACTGTTTGCTCACTTTCTAATTCATGGAAGTCATTTTGATTTTTCGCTGGCTTTAAGTGTCTATTGTCAAAAAGCATTATATCTGCATGTAGTACTCTACAAAAATAATTACATAAGTAAACTTGCCTGCCCTTTGAAAGTTGGGAATCTTTTAATCCCCTTGAGAGCTATCAAGGGCCCTAGTGGGTTTGGGGAGTTTGGTCCCAGTGTACAGAGTGGGGTGACCACTGTCACAGCTTTGACGCAGACAGGGGCAGATGTGCATGGCTGGGAGACTGGGTCTGTCCTTAGTGTACCGAGATGGGCAATGTTGTTCCCATTTTAGGAGCGAAGGGAACTGCGGCACAGGAAATGGACAGAGCCTTGGGCTCATGGATTCAGTTCCCGGCTCCACCACGAACTTGCTGTGTGACCCTGGGCAAGTCCTTTCCCCCTCTCTGGGCCTCAGTTTCCTCATCTGTAAAATGGGGAGAATTCTGTTTCTGCCTCCCGTTTGTTGGGAGTATATATCAGATAAGATTTGAAATGTTGGGAACTTCAAACCAGATAAGAAATAGTCATCATTTAGCATTTATTACTTGTATTGTGCACTTCTACTGTGGAGAGTAGCTACCACTACAGAGCATTTAAATCCCTCTTTGTTAGTGAAAATGAGGGGAGTGTTGCTATGCAGAAAGTATTGAGCACTTCAGAATTCCAGTTTATAATCCGAAAGTTCATTGCAGCTTTATTATTACAGGTGTACCCCACTTTATACAATAAAAGTGTTCCTGGAAAATGTTTACATCATATCATATTATAAAGGTACCTGACAAGTTTGATTCATTTAAAAGCATTCTTTTATACATCATTTCATAAAATGGAAATCCCTGTTAAATATATTTTATAGAAATCTCCAATTTCATGTATTTGCTTAAAGTGAGGTCATTGTGACATGGAGACGCCTATACAAAATTTACTGTGGTCGGAGTAGTGGGAGGGTTCTCTGACACCCTGTGGAGCCCTTCACATGGATCAGGGTCCTCTGATTCTGTCAAGGTTTTTTGGTTGGTTGGTTTTTTGGACCCACATTAAAGCTATCTCTGGACTTCCCAAACTGTGTATATAGGAAGAAATGTGAATACGCAATTGGAAGGAAGCCCTGATGGGATTTTGCACCCCCTCAATGTTTTCGGAATTCTTGACAGGTCCCATGCCCAGGTAACTAAAGAGAACTCTGAAATTTAAGGGCGACTAATTATATTCTAGGTGGATGGAATTTCTTCAGAAACTCAGAACTCTGGAGTTCCAGAGGAATCTTTTTAATCACAAAGAATCCCTCTTTCGATGCATGTGTGGGTTAACCACATCCATTCCTGTAGCCAGTGGCATTTGACTGCGTATTGCGGGAATTAGGTCCTGTTACTCTGGGCGTCAACTTATTTCTAGCTCTTCGTTCCCATCTGTAAAATGGGAAGATCAATCGTGGCCCTCATCTATCTTGTGGAAATGTTTTGAGGGAAAAATCAGAGTATTTGAAATTATTTTTGAGCATCTCAGGAAAAAATGGGATAATTCAAAGTGGTTATTGTAAGCAAGGCTATTGCATTGCATGCCTCCAAAGGGGCACCGTTCTTTTGTTGGATGTGAATGGTACCCCCTGGAGTTGTGTACTCAGTGATATGGGGTGCTGGCTTTTCTATCCCCTGCCAACTGCCACAACTCTCCTAAATCAGATTTCTTTCTGACCACTTAACACCTTGTATTAAAAGACTTATACTCTTTTATTTGGCTTCATAGGATTTCAGAGGTAGAAATACTTCAATGGTCTCCCAAGGCAGTCCCTTCTCTATAGTTTTAGTCTTCTAAACATTCCTGGCAGATGATTGCCTAGCTTCTCTTTGAATATCTCTAATGTGAAAAATCTTAAATTAGGCTAGAACGAGTCGGCAAACTGCGGCTTGCCTGCATGTGGCTCACGAGCCACAGTTTGCCGACCCCTGGGCTACAATCATGGCTTTGTAGTAAATAACTGCCCTTTGGCCAATTACTTAACCTTTCTGAGCCTTTGTATTCCTTTCTGTAAAATAGGGATAATACTTGCCAGATTGTTGTGAAGGGTGAAAACAATGTATTTAAAGAGCCTGATCCTGGTGCTTGACAGGCAGTATCAGGCGCAACAACAAATGGCAATTACTATTATTATCATTATTATCATAATCATTGTACCTAGTACCTTTTGAGACCAGCTTGTTTTGTTGCCGTCTACTATTGATGAATATAAGTTTTGCACATCTTTCCTAGTTGAAAACTTTAATGAAGAGGGTTATTGTCTCTTTATAATTAATTTCATATTAAGGGTACAGTTGTCTGTTCAACACTCACAAACTAAATGAGATTTTGTTTGAGTTAAAGTGAATGTGGTGTTGCACCTATCTGAGAAATTTTAGAAGGGAAATTATTTTGTAACTTCAGTACAGTTCCTGTCCAAGTGACAATGTGTCAAGTTTCTAATCTCAGTCTTAGTGAAACATAGTAGCATGAGCTCATTCATGAGCACTAGTGCTGTTAATTAACATTAATGCAATTTTATTATTAGAGAACACTTGGCTTACTTTGACTGCCCTGGGTGTTTGCTGGCCCTTTTCTTGGGCCAGATATTTTATCTCTCCATTTTACAGACCAGAAAATTGAAGTTTAGATTGATGAGCAAGCCTGTAACTGAACCCTGAATAGAGCCCAGGTGTCTAGACTTCCACTGGCTGTCTTCCATTGGCTGTGTCCTTTGGACTGTGCTACCTATAAACAGAACCTCCCTACCTCCCATACAGTGGTTGGGCATCCAATAGTCAGGGATTGGTAAACTGATAATTGGGTTTCCTTTAGAGTTATCAGGTAACTAGGGTAATAGAAATTGGCCTTAATGATTGGAATTTTAATAGAAGCATTAATATAGGGACCACACCCCCAACTAACAGTGATATATCTTTTTCTCTGAGGAACTCAGAGTTCTTTGTAGTCTTGATCTGTTATTCTCTAAAAATTCTCTGAGAACATAAAAAAGAAGAAATTATCCCCTGTAACATCCCAGGTCCCTTTTAACAGAGATAAGTTGGGAGTACCCAAAGAAGAGGGACTTGCCCCAGTTACTTGGCTTCCACATTGTGTGCTGTGGTGACTTATTTAGGAATGCTAGGGTTCTAGTTCACATATATATAGATAGCTTTTACCCAGTAAAGTCTGAATAGTTATGGCTTGTCCTGCTCAGAGGCCTCCTTATTTGATATTGTCAGGCAGTGTCAGAGCAGGAAGAATTACCAACTCAGTTGATGAGTGAAAGTGTATTCAGATGCCATTGATGTCACCCAAAGTGCTGACATTGGCTCCATGTGTGAGGAAAGAGGAAAGGTTTAGCACGGAAGCTCAGTGTTTTGCAGATCTTATTTTCCCAAATATCTGAGGGGTATAACCCACTCCCAGCATTTACCTTGGCTCATTGCAAAAGTAGTTCTCATTTGATTGCCAAGGGGTTGGGGTTGGGGGCGGCTGGTGAAACATCAGATACAGGGTGGAGGCCAAACATACATGGTTTGGAAAAGCCTCTCCAAATACTGTAATTCTGATACTTCCCCACCCCCATTCCTTTAGGAATCCCTGGCAAAAAGGAAGTAAGTGGAAATCTGAGAGAAGGCAAATTGCCTGAGGTGACAGGAGAGAAGTCCTTCTGGGTAATCTAGTCAGTTTGTCCTCATTCTCTCGGGAGCTTGAGGAATACCTGAGGGATTCACATAGGAAATTGGGAAAAGGAGTTCTTTAAAAGTTTGAAATTAAGGTATAGGCAGAAGGAAGACAGAAGGTAGCTGATAATCCTGGCCCAGAGAAATTCACATCAGTCCAGAGCCCAAAATATTTTCCTGTCTTACCTGGTTGAATTCTTCGTTTTTGTACACACTTAGGGACTTCAGTTATTCAGCAAACATGTAATGAGTATATTGTGCTGGTCTGTGTTAGAAGCTTCAGCTATAAAGATAAATAAAACAGAGCTCCTCCCCCCACAGGCCTTACAGTGTAGTTGGAACAGGAGAGAGAGCAGAGAGGTTGGCTTCTTTGGAAGTGGAGGGGAGGGTTCAGCAGTGCCCGTTTGGTGGAAAGGGTTCTAACCACTGCCCTCGCTTGGCCCAGGTGCCGGATGTGCTCACTGACATTCTACTCAAAGTCGGAGATGCAGATCCACTCCAAGTCACACACCGAGACCAAGCCCCACAAGTGCCCACATTGTTCCAAGACCTTCGCCAACAGCTCCTACCTGGCCCAGCACATCCGTATCCACTCAGGGGCCAAGCCCTACAGTTGTAACTTCTGTGAGAAATCCTTCCGCCAGCTCTCTCATCTCCAGCAGCACACCCGGTAAGGCTGCTCTTGGTTTTACCCTACTACCTGGCCGCAAACCCCTCACCCCAAGGCCATGTCGCCTGCGCCTACTCTTCTTTCCACATGTTTTCTTTTTTGACTTTGCCCTTGGGAGCCTCAAGTCTCTCCCGTTACTGTGTATGAAAAATAAACTATGCCCTAGTACTTTGGGGGGGCCTGGAAAATTGTGATCTCCAATCCCAAAGTCTGGAACGATTTTTGTGGTTTCTCTCTGTGTCTGTGTTTGGAAATCTTCTGCAGAGCAGGCCCTGCTTTTACTATATGCTTCAGTTCAGAGCCAAGGTGTGCATTCAACTTCAGGTCCATGGGGAACAGGCGGTATTGGTCTTTGTTCAAATTACTGTTTGGAAGCAGGGTATCTGTGGTGAGTGTGTAACCTTAGAGCCAAGCGGAGGGTTGACAAGGCTGAAATTTTTAAGGTTACCAGGAGCCAGGGGTTGCAGCTCTTCATCATCTCACTGCCATTCTAGCCACCGACTTAAGATCAGCAACAACCTAGATCTCGGTGTCCTTTATTAGCCTATCCAGGCTGGAGTATGTTTGGGAGGAGGGAGGAGGGGGTGCTCTCATCCGTCAAGCAACATCATTTCACCCAGCAGAGAGCTGAGCCCGAGGTGTCGAACTGCTTCCTCCTCCCCCCTTCCCTCCTCTCCTCTCCGGCAGGATCCACTCCAAGATGCATACGGAGACCATCAAGCCCCACAAGTGCCCGCACTGCTCCAAGACCTTCGCCAACACCTCCTACCTGGCCCAGCACCTCCGTATCCACTCGGGGGCCAAGCCCTACAACTGTTCCTACTGCCAGAAGGCCTTCCGCCAGCTCTCCCACCTCCAGCAGCACACACGGTAAGGGAGAGTGGCGGGCTACTGCCCCCGCCCCGCTGGCATGCCCTCCCCACCCCCGCCCCGGACACACACAACAGCCCGCATGCGGGGGGCGGGGGAGAGACCTGGCTGGAGGAGAGACCTGGCTGGAGGAGAACACGGCTGGCATCTGCAAGAAAGAACAAATGACAGCACTGGAGAAACAAGTGGATACTCAGAGAGTCTTTCTGGGGCAAAAGCTACATTGGGGAGATGCAATGACTGTGATATTATTCCTGGATGCATGGGAGGAAGAGACTTAACTGGAACAGAGACAACTTTTTTCCCCCTCATTTTCCTCCCTGAAAACACCCACGCACACATCTTGCAAGATTTTCTCCTGGATGCCAAAGCAGGGGCATTTGATGGAAGAAGATGATACCTTTAGCCCTTAGGGCACCACTTATGAACTGGAGATATAATCAGACTTTAGCTGGGTATCAGCCTGGTGATACCTACAGCAACAAGCAAGACTCCAAAGGATGCCAGGAGTAGAGAACAAAACCAGATGTCCTAAATCGTCGCAGAGAACCAGCAAACAAAATTAAAAAGCTCATACTTCGTAAGGATGCTCACTGTTTGTGCCATGAATCTGGAGTGACTGGAGGAAGTGAACCTGCTAACTAGAAGAGTTGATGTCCCTCCGTGATATCTCAAGTTGAACTGGAGTCCAGACTCTTACTGGCCATGGGCCTCCTCACTCTGCTGCTTCTGGATGTGGTGATCCTCCTTAAAGGGGTCAGACATTGTGCTTTGAAGAGGAGGAGTCGGGCTTTCCTTAGAAGGAGACATGTCCTGTGATGTTTTCAAGGTTTTATACATGAGGTCCAGAAAAGCACCCGGTCACAAAGATGATTCTCAAGTCCTGATGAGGAGCAGGCGTCCGCGAACCGTCAGTCCTTGGCTCATCTCAGTGGAGGGCCCTGCAGTGTTTGGAAAAGAGGTCAAATTGACACTAACCTAGGCATTTCCTGCCATTAAGGGGCTGCACTGGGAAAAGCCCCAAGGAGTTTCCATAAATGTTCATATCACTGCTACTTTCCACAATTAGCATAACTGTACTTTTCTTTGACACCAGAACTTTCTCTGGGAGTGGTTTTCAAGGCTGAGGGGATGGTTTCTGGCTGTATGGTGGGGGCCAAGGAAGAAATGTTATATGTTTCTTTTTCTTGACCATCGTGTTTACCTTCTGTTTCTGAGCAGTCATCAGGGACAGTTACTATAGGAGCTGACTTATATACCAAACTGTAGTCTGCTTGTCCCTTGGCTGCTGAGCTACCAGTCCTTTTTCCCCCAGCGGAGAGGAGCCCAGCTTGAGCTGAGTGATGCAGGAAGTGAGCAGAAATCAGGCACTACAGCCTGATCTGTGTCAAAGAGGAGCTGAGGCCTCCTGGAGACCCATCTCATACTCCCACTCCTGTGGGAGGGCAGGAGTGGCCTTGAGGAGGCTTGTTGAGCCAATCCCCAAGTGTCCATGCTGACATCTTTCCCTTTCTTGTTTTCTCATCCTGTGCAGAATCCACACCGGTGATAGACCATACAAATGTGCACACCCAGGCTGTGAGAAAGCCTTCACACAGCTCTCCAATCTGCAGGTAAATGTTCCTTGGTCCACGTGAGGCATTGACTCTAAGATGTGGGGTCAAAGTGCCATTTGACTAGCACAATAATTCTCAAAATTTTTCAGGGCCCCTCACACTCTAAATAATTATTGAGGGGCTGGCCGAGTGGTGCGTTGGTTAGGAGTTGGCTTGGGACGCCAGCTGTGAGCAGCAGGGCACTGGTTCGGATCCCACATGAGGGCCAGTGATGCTGCGCCCTCTACAGCTAAGATGGTGAACAACAGCTCAACCTGGGGCTGGGCTGCCGTGAGTCGCTGGCAGTGGCGTAGGCTGCAGCCCCTGCTGCAGTGGGCTGCCATGAGCTACTGTGAGTGGCCAGCAGCCAGCGTGAGCTTTCGTGAGCTGCCATGAGCCGACGTGAGCAGCCGTCAAATGGCCGACGAGCAACTGCCTCAGCCAGGAAGAGCACAATGATAATACCAACATGGGCCAGTGAAGCGACGTCTTCCACAACTAGACTGAAGAACAAAAAGACAGCAACTTGTCTGTTCCCCTTCCCAGATTTCCCAATGCTGCTCCCTTCCCCAATTCCCCAATAAAATCTTAAAAAAAAAAAAAAAATTATTGAGGAACCTAAAGAGCTTTTGTTGATGTGGGTAATATCTATCTACATAGATATTATGAAACTAAAAAACTGGAAAGATATTTAGTAATTTGTTTAAAAATAAACCCATTGTGTGTTAATGCAAATAACATTTTCAAATACCCCTCCCCAAAAAAATTTAATGAGAAGAGGGGTGTTGTTTTACATTTTTGCACATTTATTTAGTGTATGGCTTCCCAGAAGATGGCTAGATTCTCTTGTCTGTTGCGTTGTCTTTTGCAATATTATACATCGTGGAGTCTCTGTACAAAGAGTGAAAAGAGAGACATTGTCTTATAATGATGATGATGATGAAGATGAAGAAAATAGTTTTGACCTTGGGGCTCCCTGAAAAGGTCTTAGTATTCCCTGGCAATCCCCATGCCTCACTTTGAGAACCACTGGACTGGTGGGACCAGGCATAGCCATCATTCTAACTTTCAGGATCCCAGTATGTGCTGCATGAGGTATGCTTCTTCCCTTAGCCTGTGACTCCTGAAGTTTCATTTGAAGCAGTTTCTACTTTCTTCAGATGGAAAGAACCTAGGAGGCCTGACACTCATCTCAGGGCTTTCCATTAAGGTCAAGGAGGCAGGAGGGAAGAGTCCAATGCACTTATTTTGATTTCTCCCAATTTTCTCAGTCCCACAGACGGCAGCACAACAAAGATAAACCCTTCAAGTGCCACAACTGTCATCGGGCGTATACAGACGCAGCCTCACTAGAGGTGCACCTATCTACGCACACGGTGAAGCACGCCAAGGTGTACACCTGCACTATCTGTAGTCGGGCATATACGTCGGTGAGTGCTCACTTCCTCTCCTCCCCTTCCCTCCCTTTCCCTCCCCTCCCCTGTTCCCCATAGGATTGTAGGACTACAGTCCACTTCCCCTATGTTTCTGGATAAAGATCTGTTGCAGTGAATCTGCTGCCTCCCTAGCTTCAACTTACAGCATCAGAAAGGAGAACAGAAATTAAATAGACGCAAAGCTGAGGAATTTATGGGGTGCATGATCCCTTAAGCCTACGGAGATTGCTAAGCAATGATTCTTCATTTTGAGGATAAGGCAAAATAAAGTAACTTGAAAGTTTGGGAGCAAAAAGATTTCAGTTAGACATTTTCCGGTAGACTCCAGAAAAAGGTTATCAAGTTGTTCCATTCAAAGATCTTTGAAAAAAGGACAACTTTCCCTGTGCCAATTGAATGCCCATGGTGACTCAGCTCCTTTCTGTCCAACAGTGAGCCCTGAAAGTGGCTCATGGGGAAAACTTGCCCATGGCTCCAGAATATCTCTGTATAAGTATTGCTCTTAAAGCATAGAGCCAAGGATGCTAGTTATAGGTAACCTTTCCTTCTCTTTCCTCCCTCAACTCCTTTTTATCATCTCCCTCAGGAAACCTACCTTATGAAACATATGCGCAAACACAACCCTCCCGATCTCCAGCAACAAGTACAGGCAGCGGCGGCGGCAGCAGCAGTGGCCCAGGCCCAAGCTCAAGCTCAAGCTCAAGCCCAGGCTCAAGCCCAAGCCCAAGCCCAGGCCCAGGCCCAGGCCCAAGCCCAGGCTTCCCAGGCATCACAGCAGCAGCAGCAGCAGCAGCAGCAGCAGCAGCCACAGCCACCACACTTCCAGTCCCCTGGGGCAGCCCCCCAGGGTGGGGGTGGTGGGGACAGTAACCCCAACCCTCCACCCCAGTGTTCCTTTGACCTGACCCCCTATTAGATAGTGGAGCATCATAAGGACATCTGCCTCACTGTCACCACCAGCACCATCCAGGTGGAGCACCTGGCCAGCTCGTAGAAACCTGTGCTGCCACCCACTGGGAAGAGGGGAAAGAAGTTCTGGTCCCCTCTTTCTCCAACTCCTCTTGGTGGGAAAAGTCCTCTTCTTCCTTGACAGGCCTTGTCTCCATCTCCTTGGGCCTCAGGCACGGCCTTCCTTCACAGGATACCATCCTTATTTTCAACTCTTCAAAAGGAACATCAGCCCTCCTGATTGGCAAAGGAATACTGAGCTGGTAGTATAATCCAGCAGCCTCCCCTCCCAAGCATAGCTTTTAAAAATTGGGGGTTGGTGCTCAAGGGAGGGATTTGCTATGACCTCATAGAAACTTTTCCAGTGTGGGCACTTAACTCTCTCCTTACCCTCATAATCCTCAAAGTTCAGGCTGATAGAAGACGAGAGGCTGGCCCTCCCAGATACCAGAGAGAAGGGAGCCCTAAATGCAACCAGCCTCCTGTTCTGTTCTTGCCTGCAAAAGAACAGGTTTCTCACGTGCCCCGATCCCTGGGAGCTGTTTCCTTCCCCTCGTGGTCTCACTTCAGTTCTGACGTAATGCTGGAGGAAGGAGATCTGGGTGGGGGTTAAACCCCCTTTATTTGTAAAAGCATGGGCTGAGATGTGGTCCCCAAGGGGCCAGTGATCCCCAAAATGGTCAAGGGTTGCTTAGAAGTGTGGGTTACTGTTTTCCTTGGAGCCTCTCCTCTTCTCTGCCAACCAAGGCCCTGTACTCTCTGTCTCCCTATCCCCAAATCTAAGGAGCTGTGGGAGCTTTGTTTTCTTGATAAAATCCCAAAACAAGGGGTGTTGCAGAGAAGGGAGAGTTCAGGGCAAACACAAGGACTGGACTTAGCTCCCTAGGTGCCACGGTCAGTTGCCGGACACGGATTTATATATAAATATATATATATATATATATAAATATATATATACCCACTCATCACGACCATCTTTGTTGTAACCATTTCTGCGTTTATAAATGCATTATCTCTGAGAATTTTCATATTTGATGTTTTATTTTGTCCTTTTTTTTCCCCCACCCTGTCTTCTGGCCAATGACATTTTTATTTACTTTTGTCTCCCCCCGCCCCCCTCCAAATCATGGCAGATTTCAGAGAAAAGAGAAAATGAAAAAAAAAAGTCAGGAAACCAGTTGTTATAAAGCAATTTAAAATGAAGAAAAAACTTATGTACAAACCAAGGGGTGTTTTTAGAACCTTGTATAGAAATAAATTCGTGTAAAAGGATCAGAGGCAGTGGAGCTACTGATGTGAGTGAGCATGGGGAAAAGCTATTTGGGGACATGTTCAAGGCCAGTACTAAGGATTTACACTAGAGAGTGTATATGTGAAGAATGAATGTTGTGTGATGAGATTGTGTGTGTATCCCCAGCCATAGAAGGGTACAGCTTTGATATTTCTGAAGTGAAATTTTTTTTTTTTAGCTGAGCCATCGTGCCACCTGTTGGCAACTCAGCTCAGGCCAGGCATCGAACCGCTGTTGCTCAGAGCTCGCACTCTTGCGCAAGCTCTTAACCAGCTGAGCTATTCGGCTGGCCCTGAAGTGAAATCTTGATGAGGGTTTCTACATACAAATCTTGTCATGAAGACTGCATTGTCTAAATATGAGAGAGCAAGGTTTCAGTCGTATGTTAAAACTGCTTAGCTCCTTATCAAAGAAATGCAAGCATAGCCTCTTGAAAGGCCCTACAGCCCTGCCTGAGCACTAGTGGGCTCAGTGCTAATTCCAGTTGGCATGTGTGTACATACATATATTCATTATCCTGTGGCACTTCAAACCAGAGGTTTCCAGTGGTGGAAACCATAGCCAGGTTGAAGAACACTGCTGAATAGTGCTGAGGAGTAGAGCATGGTAAAAAAACCTGGACATCAGCCCTGGCTCTACTATCAACCAGTGTTGGCCAAGATGCTTCTTCAGCTGTTAAATGAAGGGATTGGGCTAGATCACCTCCAAGATTCCTTTTTGAGAATTAAAACATCTTTAAACAGAAAAAGTGACAAAGCTCTCATGTCTGATAACATGGCTGTCCTCTGGTACTGCTGGGCATCGATGTCCTTTACCCAGTAGAGTATGGATAGTCAATGAAATAATGCCCACTTAATTTAGAGCTCATTCTGTTGTGTGGGTATCCAAGATAGTCTCCACCTGTGGTGTGACACCAATGAATGGATTACATGACCAAATAGGCCAATGTGGGTTAACTTCCTGAATACTGCTCTTTCCCTGCCCCGCCCCCCAACTGTTGAAAAGACCCTGACAGCCCTACCTTCATCCCAGGTATAAGAACCAGAATACTTTTTTTAAGGATATGCTCACTCATAGCAACAACCCTATAAAATAGGTTCTGTTATTCTCATTTTACAGAGAAGGAAATAGGCACAGAGCTTAAATTACCCAGGGGCATGATACTTAAAATGAAGTCTTGTAGATTCTATTGTTGTATCTTACCACCTGCTCAGTAGTAAACTTGGGGTTTCAACGTATAATAACCCTTCACATATTTGGTCTAAATTATGTGGCTGTAAGTCTGTTTCATTAAAAAGCTACCTTGTGACATAGATAATTTTTATCAAGAATGTGTGAGGGGTGACATTGATCTCCAAAACACTCAACACCACTTTTAGGTTATGGTCTTTGAACTGTTTCCCTAGTGTGGTGGTAGCCCGTCATGCACTTGATTGCTTTCCATCATGATGAAAAGCAGTTTTCATTGTACTGCAGCTGACTAGGGTGATAGCTGGCATCTCACTGGCCCAGTTGTGACAGATCCATGACCCATTTCTTTCAGTCAGGGTGCTAGTTAACATCATGTATAAACTCAAAAAGGGAGACAGAAACAAGAGGGCAAGGCCAGGAATACTATGTCATTTTTATATGTGAGTGTATTCGAGTGTAGGACAGGACTCAACAAAAATAATTATAGCTTTATTGTGTGAGCAGTTCTTTGTACTTATAAACAGAATTTATAAGTAATAACCTTTCTCCGTGTTAAAAAGCTATCTTAGGGAGTTGGGTGTTCGTGTGCGTGAACAGAAATGCCAAGGGTTTAAATCTCAACACGCAATTAGCCTCCGCAACTTCATTATAAGAAAGTCTTGATTCAACCAGGACCTGCTCTCGTCATCAGATTCATATTCTGCAAAAGGAAAGGTTCCCCTGTTGCTGAAAAGGGGGTGTTTATGCAATACAATCCTAAAGAGACAAGGTGTTTTGGGGTTTTTTACTTCGTTACCGCACATTCCCGTTTTGGAGGGAAAAAAAAGTTTGATACAGAATGCAAAATGGCGACCTCCAGTGACGTCATGCCTGCTATGGTCGGTCGCGCATGAGGGCTGAATAAGGGCGGAAGCGGGCTCAAGCCGCTTCAAGGTGCCTCAGTACGGGCGGTCCTGGCTACTTACGCAACCGGACAAGTGTCAACATCGGGCGGATGTGTCCCAGCTGATAATTTACTAAGGGCGGAAGTTCTCCTTTTAAGGGCGGAAAGGCCCTAACCGAAGAATAATAGCTTCAGCACCTATCGTGTTTCAGTTACTTCCGGGGCGGATCGGAAGTTGCTTTGTTTTGCTTCAAGATGGCTGCGGGGATGTATTTGGAACATTATCTGGACAGTAAGAGCAGGCTGGAGGAGGGGGTCAGGGGTCAACAGAGTGGTGGCGGGGATCAGGGCTGAAGAGATCTATGGCCCCGAAGTCCCGGTGGTTAGAAGGTCACACTTGTGAAGGGGTTTCGGGAGAGAAAATATTGGAGGGTGTGAAGAAAGAGGGGGCGGGCAGCGGGGTCTAGGCCTCGCTTTGGGGTGTAGATGAGGGAGGGGCTGCGCGGTGGGGCTGAGGGATGTCTCTTGAAGGGCTAATGTGCATAGTCGGAAAGATTTTTGCTGTCCCCATCTTCAGGGTCTCCAGCCTGAGGGTATATTTTTTTTCTCAAAATCGTTCAGAATCGGTCGTTTTAGTATATCACCCACTGCCATTTGGAGCAGCGACAAAGACCTCGCGGCTCCTCCGCTAAGTTCTTCCTGAGAAGTGGCTTCTCCTGGGTATGGGGGTTGTGAGTGACCACTGTCAGATGATGAACTGGAAGCTTCTCTTCTTGGAGTAAAGATCCGATTCCCATCAAATGGAAATCGTGTTGTGTTTATGCCATTTATGTAACCTACCCCTTCACAAAGTATGTCACCCTATGCGCTTACATTTGTCTTCGTGTTGGGAGTCATTCATTCATTCACTCATTTATTGAAGGCTTGTTATGAGTCAGACATAATGGCAGGTGCTGGGGATATACAAAAATGAGTAAGACGTAGCCCCTGCCCGCAAGTGCTCATAGTCTAGTAGGAAACAGATTCTGCTAGTAAGTATAAAACAGTGTGACAAGTGAAATACTAGAGATACATTGAAAGGACACTTGATAACACTGGAGAAAGAGAGACTAATTACCTGGGGATGGAGGTAAAGCTTTACAGAGGATGTGATGTTTGAACAGAGTCTTGAAGGTTGAGTCTTAATGGGTTTGTGGCAACGTCAGGGAAAACTGAGGTCAGAGTGTTTGATATATAGGACTCTAAGGTGGAAGACTGGGAAGTGACACTGGAGAAAGAGGCTGGGGCTAGATTGTGCGAGGCCTTTTAAAGCCATGCTAAGAAGCTTGCACTTTAAATAGTGAGGAACCAACAGATTTTTAAAATAGAGTGATTTTTATAAAGGAAAATAACTGATGTATGTATGATAAACTGGAGCATGACATTGGTAGTAGGGAGATCAATTAGTGATAACAATCCGGGTCAGAGATGAGGATCTGATCTCAGGGAGTGACAGGAGTATTTAGGAGTTAAATATGACAGGACTGATTGATGACTCAGTGGTTGAGAGAGAAGGAAGGATCTAAGGTGACTTTTTGATTTCCTGCTTGGGATGTGAGGTAGACAGTATATCATGAACATGATAGGAAATTCAGGAGTAATAGCAATATATTTAATTTAGACTTAAGCATAGGAATGGTAATTATATCCATGAGAATGAATGAGATCAAGATCATTCATGGAAAAACAAATGAGAAATTGAGAGGATTAAAGTGTAATCTCAAGAAAACATTAACATTTAAGGGACAGGCTATGGAAATGTCAATGTTGGAATTACCAGTAAGTATATGATGAGATTTGGATTCCTAAGAGGAAGAAAGTTACTCCAAGGAGAAAAGATGTTTCAGACATATATGTTAGAATAGGACTAATAGATCACTTGCTTTAGTAAGTCATTGCTGACTTAAAGTCATCTCAGTAAACTGGTGGTGGCAGACCTGAGGTCATAGATTAAAGCAGTGGAGGGTTTTAAAAGTTTGAAGTGGAGTCATGCAAAAAAATTTTTCTTTTATGGGAGAGACTTAAGTATTCTTGCATTTATTCAAATATTTATTGAGGCCCCTCTATGCAAGTCAAAGGTCTAAACACTAGGGAAACAGAGAAGACAGGTATGTCTAGCCCTTCTGGAGAGTTGGGGAGACAGATACCAAAAAAACCTGACTAATTATACAATTAATTAGTTAATTATAATTGTATAAGTGCCAAGAAGGGTAGAGATAGAATAACTTGACAGCATAATCCACGGCACATGTTGGAGTCTAGGGAAGTCAAGGTTGAGCTGAGCTTTGAAGAATGAATGGGAATATTTAGTAGGCCAAGAGGTATGGTGGAAGTGGGATCAGGAAGACTGGGCGGTGCATTCCAGGCAGAGAGAGCAGCATGTGGAAAGCCAAATGGCAGGAAGAATGCTGGTAAGTTCCAGGTACTTAGAAGGCCAGTACGATCTAAGCAGAGAGAGCACAAAGGGGGACCGACATGAGTGAAGGCTGGTGTGAGGTAAGCAAGGGCCAGAAGGTGCCGGATAGAACTAGGAATAGTGCTGTAGAAAGTTACTGGAGGATTATAAGCAGGAGAGCGGCTTGATCAGATTTTCATTTTTTAAAAGAACATTCTGGCTACTATACAGAGAGCAGACTGTGTTTGTGTGTGTTGAGTGGCGGAGGACACCAGGAGAGTATTTGTGAGCTGAGGGCAAGAAGCTTGGAAACAGAGATTGCAAATGAAGAGAAAGGGCTCATTAATAGAGTAGGGTCACTGAAGGGAGAAAAGGTGGAAAAGCTGTGCAGAGATGGAGAGGTTAGTTATGGGGAGGCAGACACAGCGTCTTCTGAGAAAGGAATGATGAGTGCCATCACAGATACATTCAAGAGTTCAAAGGAGGGAAAACTGAGTCCTGTTTCAGACCTGTACTTTGAAAGCAGCCATAAGGCCTATGAAGTCTAGTGACTCTGTTGCTCCTCTTCTCCCTAGGTATCGAAAACCTCCCTTTTGAACTACAGAGAAACTTTCAGCTCATGAGGGACCTGGACCAAAGAACAGAGGGTACGTACCATACAGAGTAAGGAGTCCATGTGTATACTGAGTGTGTGTGATCATTTCTTTTTCTGTTCAGTGGTAACATATCATTCAGTCTGATCTGGAGGACTGTGGCTTCTCTCTCTCGCTTTTTTACTCTCTTGCATTTCTTAAAAGGAGAGTGATGTTCTGCATTTGTATATCAGCTTTTCCATAACAAATGGATTATTGGGACAATGCATCAAGAATTCAGAGATGCTATGTTCTTTATAGCTTGCTCAAGAAGAATTCAATAAACCACAGTCAACTCTAGAATCATTTCAGTTCTCCACGTTCGGTATATTTATAGAAAGGCTAGAATCTTTCTGCTCTACTGGATTGTTAATTTTACTGTCACAAAATTCAGTGTGGCTTTGGATTGCAACTCATGTTATCAGATAGGAGCTTTGCTGTATGAGACGTTCTTAAAGACAGAGAAAGAAAAAAAGAAGAAAAAATAGCAATTGACATCAGGATCTCTACACTGTATTCAACCTTACAGAAGCACTAGACACCAGCTGTGGCCTTGGACACTGAGCAAGTTTGGCTGCATTGAGGTATTCACTTGGAGCCTGAGGCTATACCTTGAGGTTGGTCTCCTCAAGGTCAAAGATGTCTGTTGGAGCTATCCCCCATACCTGCTGAAGGATATATAGGTCTTGTTTTCCATCCTTATGTAGCCATGCTCAAGGATGTAACAAGCTGGTGTTAGAATACCTAAAACGGGCCAGCCTGAGTGGCTCAGTTGGTTAAGAGTGCGAGCTCTGAGCAACAGGGTCGCCGGTTCGATTCCCACATGGGCCAATGAGCTGCGCCCGAGCTGAGCTGCCAACGGGGCAGGATGGCTCAGCTCGTGAGAGCACATGCTCCTAACAACAAGGTTGCCGGTTCAACTCCCGCATGGGATGATGGGCTATGCCCACCACAAGTAAGATTGAACACGGCACCTTGAGCTGAGTGGCCTCAAACTGGACTTGGAGCTGAGCTAGCTGCGGCCTCCACAACTAAGGTTGAAGGACAACAACTTGACTGTTCCCCTTCCCCAATTCCCCAATAAAAAATCTTTTAAAAGAATACCTAAAAATGTGGTTTAAGTTACTCTGGGTAAGTTTACTCATGAAAAAGTGAACATCATCTAAAATCCTGGACGTAGGTCCCTGAGAACTGCCTGCCAAATTCTGAGAACCAGCCTGCTTTCTTCATAATACAGTTCCAACTCTTGAGTTGATGCACAGAAAGACCAGTTGGAGATCATTGAACTACTTTCTTTTTCAGCTTCCTCCAAAGGCCTCAAACAAATGGGGCATAAGTATAGACTGTGCACTTCCTATTACACGTTACTGCACAATGTTATAGTCATGTTTCTGTTTCTTTCTATTGACTTTTTTTTTATGAGCCCTATCAAATATTGGGCAGTAGACATCTGTAGTTTCAGTGTCTTGGGACATCACTTGCCTTCCAATATTAAAATCTTTGGAGCAATATTTAAGATAACAAACAGAAAAAAAGTGAGGGGAAATATTAGCAAGTTGTAAATGATGAGCAAAATAGGGTGGGCAGTAAGTAGAACTGTTACATTAATGAGCTAGCGCCTCATTTTAAATGGATGCACAGACTAGAAGCCAGCAGCAGTGGATGACCCAGCCTGGTGTACAGCACACAGAACTGTTGTGGGATATTTTTAAGACAAGAAACTAGGCGGTTTTTGAGATAGAATTCATGGTTCAAGAAGCAGCAGCAAGCCCTGCAAAGAAGCATCTTCAGACATCAACAAAAATATACTTTGTACTAGTGCAGTGTGCAAAGGATCCCTCATTATGTTTCAATAATTTGTTTCAACTCTGATAGCAATGTTTTCAGCACTTGAAGTCACCCTTAAACAAATATTGCCAGTATGTTGTATTACTTGAGTATGTGGCACAGTACCTATGAACTTCCAGTACATTTTACTTCGAAGGTTACCATGGTCAATGGAAAAGGTCCAAGGAACAAGAGGAAGAAGTGTGTGTCACCTACCACTCAGGTCATTGTGACCAGGCCTCTCTCTGTTGTAGACCTGAAGGCTGAAATTGACAAGTTGGCCACTGAATATATGAGTAGCGCCCGCAACCTGAGCTCCGAGGAAAAATTGGCTCTTCTCAAACAGATCCAGGAAGCCTATGGCAAATGCAAGGAATTTGGTGACGACAAGGTGCAGCTTGCCATGCAGACCTATGAGATGGTATGGCCCTGTTCATGGCTCCCCGCTTAACTCCCGTCTATTCCTTGGGGTCCTAGACCCCTCTTTTAGCTGTATTGGAATCTGTTTTGGGTCTGGGAGATCCACAGAATCTGTCTTAGCCTATTTTCTTTTACTGGAACGAGCCTTGTATCTCTTCTTTCTCCTTGCTTCCCAACCAGGTGGACAAACACATTCGGCGACTGGACACAGACCTGGCTCGTTTTGAGGCTGACTTGAAGGAGAAACAGATTGAGTCAAGTGACTATGACAGCTCTTCCAGCAAAGGCAAAAAGAGTGAGGAGGGGGGTGGGCTGCGAGAGGCGGGGCGAGATGCAGAGGGAGAAGAAGCCAGCTCTTCAGCTGTGAGTGAGGGGCACCACGTCGGAAAGAAGGGGAAGAAGGAGGGCTTAACCCATCTTTCTGTCTCCCTGCCTTCTGGCTTTCCCCCTCTTTCCTAGAAGGCCGGACTCAAAAAGAGAAGAAAGCTTCCCGTGCTCGTTCCAAAGGGAAAAACTCAGATGAAGAAGCCCCTAAGGCTGCCCAGAAGAAGCTAAAACTTGTGCGCACGTGAGTGTATCGGGGAGCACTTTGTCAGATGACATGCTCTTCTCTCCCCCCGCCCCCAATCCCACCCCACCCTGCCCCTTGCCACTTTCTCTGTCTTCTGTGCCAGTAACTCCTCTCCTTACCATTTTGCTCCCTGCTGGACAGAGAAGCCCCAAATCACTTGCCCCACCAAGGTCTCAAGTTCTAGCTATCTTGGGCATACAGATGACACTTTCTCTTCCTCTTGGCATGCAGAAGTCCTGAGTATGGGATGCCCTCAGTGACCTTTGGCAGTGTCCATCCCTCTGATGTGTTGGATATGCCTGTGGATCCCAACGAACCCACCTATTGCCTTTGTCACCAGGTCTCCTATGGAGAGATGATTGGCTGTGACAACCCTGATGTGAGAACCGCTTTGCCACAGGGGTCCTAGGGGACATAAAGGGAGTGGGAACAAGAGGAGGGAAAATAGTTGAATAGCGGGACTTCAGAATAGGAAGAAGGCAGTTGGAGTTGTTTGGCCTTGGGACCTCTAAGAATTCTTCGAAGGGATGGGCTAAGGGGATACTAAGGAATCCAGGGGTGGGGACTTCTTTGCTTTCCTCTGCCCCACTGGTCCGACTTCTGCTTCTTTCATCCTCTTCCTTTTCTAGTGTTCCATAGAGTGGTTCCACTTCGCCTGTGTGGGGCTGACGACCAAGCCTCGAGGGAAATGGTGAGTGAGAGTTATTGCAGGAGCTGAGCTGCCCCTAAGCGGTGTAGCAGAGGGCATTCTCCCTCACTTTCTCCCTCCCCTTCTCTCTCTTTCTGTTCTTGCCTTTTTAGGTTTTGCCCACGCTGCTCCCAAGAACGGAAGAAGAAATAGATAAGGGCCTTGGATTCCAACAGAGTTTCTTCCACATCCCCTGACCCGGGCTAGTGGGGAGAGGAATGCCTGTGCTGGGGCCAGGGGGTTCAAGGTGAAGTGGATGGTGCAGTGTTATCATCCCTTCTCCTCCCCTCTCCCTACTCCTGGTGCTGAGGCTGCATCCAAATCCTGGTAGGGAGGGCTGCCGCAGCCACTAAGGATGTGTGCTGCCATTCAGCCCACCCCCTTCAGAGGGAAGTGGTCTTGCCCACTCTCCTTTTGCCTCCATGCTGAGGTTGGTGCTGTATTTCCGAGGGATGGTCCTCTTACTCCCCTTGCTTTGTATTTAAGGACTTGGGCAGTAGCATGGGGGCGCTCCCCCAGCCCTACTAATCCCCCCCCCCCCGTGGGGGTTGGCTATTGTGTAATAAACTTTCATCATTCTCTTCCTGCTCTTTCCACGTGGGGGTTCCCCCAGTTTATCTGGGCTGTGGCCCTAATTGAAGGGGCACCCCTTCCTCTGTGCCAAGAGGATTCACCCTGGCCCTGTGAACGGGAGAGGGAGAGGGGGCAAGGTGGACTGCAGATAAGTCACATGTAAAGGAACTTGGGTAGGAGAATAAAAGCTGTACCTGGTGGCCTGCTGTGTTTTTTGTAGAGACAGCATTTTAGTACATGTGCTAAGCATTTTTTTTTTGTTTTGCATCCTTTGGGTTTGATAAGAGGCGGGAAGATGACATGCCAGAAGTAGGACAGGACATGGAACCAGAAGTACACCAGGATGCACAAGTTCTCAACCTGGGAAGGACAGAGCTGGCCGGGGGTGTGTGCCTCAGACCAGGGGTTTCCAAAACTTAAAATTATGTATCTTTTCTCCATAAAACATCTGCCACTTAATTTCCAATAAATGTGTATTTGTGTTTTATACATATACTATTATACTAAATGTTAGCTTGATTTCTTATTTTAAACACAAAACAAAAACATTTTCTCTCCTGCGACTATGAATTGTCTTGCTCACCTTCCAATGGGAAAACACTTCTGTAGACTGAGCCATTCTTACACCTGAGCTCCCCCTCACCTGAACCCTGCTCCTTTCCCCTTTTGGCTCATTTCTTACCTGGAGGCTTCCTTTCAGGTACCTACCCAGGTAGGCCCTGAGTTTGTTTTGTACATTCTATGTCTGTTGCCCAGAACCCTGTCTTGTACTGGTACTCACATTCAGCCTCACTGCCTGTTGGGCAAATTGTTTCTCCAAGTCCCGGTTTCATCATCTGTAAAATAGGGGATCCACTCGAAGGGATGACCTTGTTAATGAAATGAGGTGAGGCACATAAAGAACACAGAACTTACTCCGTGAAAGGTACTGCGTCAATGATAACTTTGCCATCATCATCCTATCCTCTGGAGTATATGACACGTGAGGACCCATACCCCCGCCACCCGTCAGTTTCTGAGGCCCCGCCCCAGGCCTTTTGTGACGTGGGGCCGCCCCTTCTACTACGGGTCAGAAAGCCCGCGCCTGCCGGTTCTCTGGTTTGGCCGGTTAGAAGGCCGCTTTGGTCTGGGAAACGCGCGCGGATTGTCTGGGGCCATGAGGAAGCTCACCGCTGGCTTCCTTCTCTCGCTCCTGAAGGGTGAGAGATTCCCACCTACTCGGTCTCTTCCCTCCCCGGGCTCGGTCTTCTACCTCCCGAGAGCCCTTCCTTTACTGTTTCGGAAACGTTTCTCAAGGAGGTTGCGTTGGATGTGCTCCCCAACTTCTTATTGAGCTCCTCCCCGATTTCCACCGGGCTCACCTTTGTCTCTGCCCCTGGCATCCCCACCGGTCAGACATCCCCGGTTCCTAATTTGCACGGGGCCCCGCTGGCCAGGCTGTCCTGTCCCAGGCCTGGAGCGGGTTTTGGAATTCCGTCCATCCATCAGTCTCTTCCCCACCTCGCAGTGCTGCTCCTGCCTCCGCCAACTACCTCAGCCCAGGATTCCATTTCGGCCTCCACTCCAGGCAGCCCTCTCTCTCCCACCGAATATGAACGCTTCTTCGCACTGCTGACCCCTACCTGGAAGGCAGAGATTACCTGCCGTCTCCGTGCAACCCACGGCTGCCGGAATCCCACCCTTGTCCAGCTGGACCAATATGAGAATCACGGCTTGGTGCCTGATGGTGAGGGCCTAACTAGTGGGGCAGCCCTGTGCTCACTGGAGACAGGGGAAATGATATGGATGGTCTCTTACCCTGTGCCCATATTCTCCACTCTCCAGACCCAAAGTGCCCACCTCCTTCTCCAGGAGGGAGCTCCCCCTTGTGTGTTCACTTTTTCCATCCCTACCCCTTCTCAGGCGCTGTTTGCTCCGACCTCCCTTATGCCTCCTGGTTTGAGTCCTTCTGCCAGTTTACTCAGTACCGTTGCTCTAACCGCGTCTACTATGCCAAGGTGAGGACAAAGGGAGATCTGGTGTTGCAGGACCAAGGGAGAGGCTGTGGCAGTGAGGAGCTGCAGAAGGGCTTTAGGAGGGCGATCCTGAGATCCTGCCTCAGTGCCACTTTGCCCAGATTGCGTACGAATACAGCCTCACCTTGGGCATTCTTAGACTGTCAGAACACTCCTGTTACTGCAAGAAAAGGAGGGAAGAGGGATGGGAAGAGGCAAAGAGATAAGCCCTTCCATTTCTTTTAATGGCCAGTGATTTCATTCAAGTCAAACACAAGAGACTGAAGGCAGGGGTGTGGCCCAGACACAGAGTTTTATCTTGCAGGGAACCCTTTCTCAGGTCTAGAGGGTTCCGCCAGGGACCATGTCCCTTCATCCCTACCCAGGAACTGTGAGACAGAAGGCATGCTGGAAAAGGGACTGAGGAATAAGCTGGAGTAGAAGTCCACCCTTTGGGAAAGGCATTCCCACGTTCCTTCTCTTCTTGCAGAGAGTCCGATGCTCCCAGCCAGTCTCAATTCTCTCACCTAACACTCCCAAGGGGATAGACTCTTCTGCTGAAGTCCCGCCTACCACAATGACCTCCCCCATGTCATCACACATCACAGGTGAGACTCTCCCAGCACCTGGAAGACTACCAACAACCCCTTCCACAAATCCCAGGGCCCAGGATTGAAGGCGTCAGTGGTAGGGAAATGGGAAGAAAGTGGAGGGAAGGTGGGAGATGGGGGCAGGCATCTCTTTACATAAGGCGGAGACTGCTTTTTATGAGTACAAGTTAGAGCTTTCTTGTCCCAGAATATCTTCTGACATTACTTACAAGCCTGCCCTGAATCCATTTTTCGTAACGCTCAAAAACATTCCTGTATGTGGAAGTCCTCTGGGACTTTTGTAAGCTAACATCTTCAGCCTGGAAAGGATTAGTTGCTAGCTATTCAAAATACTTAGTGTTTCCTAAGAGATAAGGACAACAGGTGGTATTTGAGGTGGGAGTTAAGGAAGAGGAGCACTTGTAAGCGAGGCAGAAAGGTGACATGCTACCAACACCGCAATCACCATGGTAATACTGTTTGGATATTCGTACTCATTCTGTGTCTTTTATACTTGACTGTGTGGATAAGTATGATTTAGGCTGCTTTCTTCTGTCTTGGTGTTTATGTGTGTGTCTCTCTGTAAACAAAGACACTCGGGTGTCCAGAAAGCTAACCATCCCCTTCCTTCTCTTTCTTGGTCCCTCCCAAACCCTGCTGCAGCCACAGAACAGCAGGCCTTCCAGCCCTGGCCCGAACGGCTCAACAACAACGTGGAAGAGCTGCTGCAGTCCTCCTTGTCCCTGGGAGGCCAGGAGCAAGGGTCAGATCACAAGCAAAATCAAGGGCAGGAGCAAGAACAAGAACATAAGCAGGAGAAAGGGCAGGAGCAAGAGGAGCAGGAGGAGGAGGAGGAGCAGGAGGAGGAGGGGAAGCTGGAGGAAGGAGAGGGGACAGAGAAGGGACTGGAGGCCATGTCTGGGCTGCAGACGGACTCAGAGCCCAAGTTCCAGGCCCAAGTTTTATCTTCCAAGCCTTTCTCCTTTACTCCCCGGGTGAGGGAAGTGGAGACTACACCTATGATGATGGAGACTATTCAGGAACTCATTCGATCTGCCCAGAAAATGGATGAAATGAGTGATGCATATGATGAGGATTCCACCTGGAAAAGCCAAAACTCTGGCAGGTACAGGAAGTTCTGACTCCCCCAGCAGCCCTACCCTTCCTGCTGCTTTCTTTGGCAATGAGAAGCCCACTTTCCAGGATTCAGCTTCAGCTTCCAGACCCACTCAGACTTGGTTGGGCTTCAGGCGTACCTAGAAATTGCCTGCCTCAGCTGTTCTGTGGCCATCATTGGTTTAAGCACTGCCCTAGACTGCCCGTTTTTTACACGATGTAATGGAATGAGCCCTGTATCTGGAGCTATTAGACTTGGGTTCCGGTCTTGTCTCTGGCCTTGATGAACATTGCAACTTTGAGGAAGTTACTTCCCCTTTCTGGACCTCAGTTCCTCATTTTTAAAAGAAGGCAGTTGGAGATGCCTCTGAGGCTCCATCCAGCTCACTGAATGTGTATGACCAAGAGCAGAGGCTGAGGGGAGGGGAAGAGAGTGGCTATGGCTTTCTGCCCCAGCCCTCTGGCCTGTCCCCACCAGTCAGTGCTGTCTCCTTGCAGCCTCCTGCAGCTGCCCCATGTGGAGGCCTTGCTGGTGATGTGCTATTCCATTATGGAGAACAGTTGCATCATGACCCCCACAGCCAGGGCCTGGCGGCACTTGGAGGATGAGATCCTTGGTTTCGGGAAGACGGTATGTCCACCATGTTGTTTAATGGATACATGCTCATTGGTCATGCTCTGGCCTTGGCACAATACTAGGCCATGGGAATGGGGGGATAAGCAGGAATACAGCAAGCATGAGGCATTGCTGGAGAGGTTTTCTTCAAGTGGGAATCCCTTCTCTGGAAAGACATCTCCAGCTCACCTTAAAGAAGGAAGGTTCAAGACCTAGTCTGGAATCCATTCCAATCCAGAATTCACCCTTCAGCTCTCTAAGTTGTTAGGCTTGAGTCATCTCCTGATCCAGTTCACCATCTTCAATACTTGGCTCTGCCTCAGATGCAGCTCTCCTTTCCACAGGGGTCATAGAACCCATTCCAGGGATCTGTAGAGAGATTCCAGTCTCAATGTGTCCTCAGCACCCAGCAAGTCCTAGTCCCAGGAAAATATCCTTTAGGTTTTCAAATAATACAAGTTAGCAAACATTTGTCGAGAGCTGGTATGCCCTCCATTCATCCATTTGTTTAACAAATATTGATTGGGCCCCAACTCTGTGCCAGGTATTTGAGATGTTGGCAATGAATACAATAGATCCAACCGTCTTGGAGCTCTGGAGTCTAGCGGGAGAGACAGACGGGGAAACAGGCAGAACAGCATGATGGGATAAATGCTGTGATGGATAAGTACAAAGTGCAGACAGAGCGGAAGGGGAGCACAACTGTCTGTGTTTGGGAGGATCAGAGAATGCTTCTTAGAGGAACTAATGTTTAAACTGAAACCTGAGGAGGAAAAATGTTAACCAGGCAAAAGAAGAGGATCAGTAGAAGGTTCCTGCTGGAGGGACTAGTACGTATGTGCAAGAAAGAGAAGAGATTTCATGAGGGACTAAGAATGCGCATGTTGCTCCTGCCCTTAAAAGGCCTAGAGCCCACAAGAGATTCAGCAGCGTTACAAAAGGGTGTGATAGGTGTTGGAGAGAGTATTTTTTTGGGGGTGGGTCGGTGCATGAGGGGATCAGTGTGTTTTTCCAGGACCCATCAGCTCCAAGTCAAGAAGTTTTTCATTCTAGTTGTGGAGGGTGCAACTCAGTGGCCCATGTGGGGATCAAACCGGCAACCTTGGTGTTATGAGCACTGTGCTCTAACCAACTGAGCTAACCAGCCACCCTGGAGGGAGTTTTTTAAGTGTGGGAAGTTCAGGAGTCATGGAGAGCCCAATGGATTTTAAGGCTCTGGTTAAGGAAACAGTAAGGAGCCCATTTTGCCTGGAGCAAAATATTAGGAGTCAAAGAGATAATAAGGGTCAGAATGTGGAAAATCTCGAATGGCAGTCTGAAGCATTTGTTTTTAATTTGGTAGGAAAGAGGAATTTAGTAACCATTTTTGGTCAGGGACATGACCATGCCTCCCTAGAAGCTGTTGTGCAGAGTAAACAAGGTGATGTAGGAGATTTTGTCACTGTGATGTGCTGTAGCCATGGATGCAGGAGGAGATGGATGGATTGACTGGAGATCCTCCTGAGAACGCTGAGGAGCTCGGTCAGGGTGCAGAGTCCAGCTAGGAGGTGGGTACCTCCACTCTAAACAATGTCTTCCAAGAACTTGGAGGTGTTGAACCTAGGTGCTAGAGTATAGGTCTTGAAGTTAAAAAGACTGGATCTTTGTCCCAACTCCACCATGTATAAGATGTGTGGTTTTGCGCAAGTTACCTCACTGAGCCTGTTTCCTCATAGGTCAAATGGACACATTATTAGTACCTATGCTAGGGTAGGGTTCTTGTGAGGACTAAACAAGATGATAGCATTTATAGCCATGGTGCCTAGCCCTATGTCAACTCTTTGTAAATATTAGCATTATCATGAGAGAGAGAGAGAGAGAGAGAGAGAGAGAGAGAGAGAGAGAGAGAGAGAGATGGTTAGGAGTCCTATTCAGATAAGTTAGGGGTCGTTGTTGGTCACTGGATGGTAGACATCTGTCAGGCACTTGGCAATTGAGGATTTGGAGCTTGGGAAAGAGATCAGAACTGATGACAAAGATCTGGGTGTCACCAACAGAGAGATGAAGATTATCTGGGAGGAGATAAATCATCCAGGAAGAGGGTGAACAAATAGAGAGCTGAGGCAAGGTCCTTGAGGAGCCCTTGGGGAGAGGAGTAGGGAGAAATGCCAGAGCAGCTTTCTGAAGAGCCTAAATGCAAAGACTTTGTGGGGATGGCTCTGGAGGGCTGAGTGTGGGGGAATCTCAACCTCAGCCTCTTAGCCACATTCTTGCCCCAGGTCTGTGACAGTCTTGGGCGGCAGCACACAGCTACCTGTCCCCTCTGTGACTTCTGCTCACTGAAGCTGGAGCAATGCCACTCAGAGACCAACCTACAGCGGCAGCAGTGTGACAACGCCCACAAAACACCCTTCATGAGCCCCTTGCTTACATCTCAGAGCTTGTCTGTTGGCACCCAGGTACCTAACTAGCTGGGCAGCCTGCAGTGGCGAGGGGATGGAGGGTGGGGAGGGGGGTGCTCAGGCTCCAGACAGATCTGGGCAGTGGGAAGGGAGGCCTGCAGGGGAACAGGGGCGTGCACATCTCCCCTGTCCTTGTCCCATGTGCCACAGATGGGGACTGTACAATCGGGCCGCTTTTATGGGCTGGATTTGTACGGTGGTCTCCGCATGGACTTTTGGTGTGCCCGACTAGCCACAAAGGGCTGTGAAGATAATCGAGTTGCCAGCTGGCTCCAGACTGAGTTCCTTAGCTTCCAGGATGGGGATTTCCCTACCAAGGTCAGCACCTTTCCCCAAAGCTCAGCCCAACCCCACTCACTCCAGTTCTTTCTGGTTACTTGCTCTAGGCAGCCCATTCTAGGGCTTGGGCCCCTGACTTCTGAGAACCAGTCCTCACTGAGCCTCCTGCATCTCTCCAATAGACTCCCCCACACACACACACACACAGTAGAGTAGGATTGTGTTTAGCAAAGGAGTAGGAATTAGGAGGGGTGGGAGAGCGTGAGACTGGGAGGCAGGAGACAGAGGTTCTGGTCCCAGTTCTGCCAGCTACCTGCCGAGGAGCTTTGGTCAAGTCACTTCCCTCTCTAGGCCAAAATTATACTCATCCCTATAACACATGACTAGGTGATGCCTGAGGGGCCACCACCCTCGTGATCCAGTACTTTCACTGCCTCAGTTTGAGTTTCCTTCCTGGGCTCTTCCTGTGTTTTCCCTGTTGCATCAACTTTGCTCCCCACCTCCCCAAAGCTACTTCCCCTGTGGAACTATCTGTTGTGCCTGAGACCAGGCCTCTCCCTTCTGTGGTTTAGCTGAGGGGCCCCTAGATCTGGAAGGGATCTCAGAGATCCTCTCTGCTGCTCCCTTGGATTTATAGATGGGAAGGTAAGGTCCACAGAGGGAAGTGATTCCCCCAAGGTCACACATTAGAGATTGTTCTACCCTCTCCCTCATTTACCCATCACTAGAAGACTCCCTGAGATTGGGCAACCAACTGGGCCCCCTTCCCATGTTGTGCACCCTCAGTGCCCCTCCTCCTGGGTCCCCATTCCTCAGCCATTTCCCCACCAAGTGGACCAGCAGAACAGCTACTTCCCACTCTCTGGCCCCTGGCTTCTTCCCACTGACTGAACTATGACAGAGAACGGGATTGGAAAGGCAGAGGGGACAAAGACCTGTTCCTCAGAGAGGGGGCACCCTAGGTATAGAAGGTCTGGTTCCAAAGGGCCACATTCCTGCCCCTGGTTCTGGCACTGTGGACACCACTCTCTAGAGAGCTTTTGTTTTGTAAGGCTTCTGATGTCTCCCCACCTCCCCATCTCTGGCTCCTGGTTTAGATTTGTGACACAGACTATGTGCAGTACCCGAACTACTGTGCCTTCAAAAGCCAACAGTGTCTGATGAGAAACCGGGATAGGAAGGTGAGCCCCTCACCCTGCCCACTCCTTCTCCCATCAGCCCCTCAATCGGTCACCTTGGTTGGGCCTGTTCTGAGCCACCCCTCATCTGCTCACCCCCCCACCCCGCCCCCCAGCTCCCCAGCAGCAGGGATGTTGAAAGCAGTTCCCTTATTTGCCTCTCAGGGCAGAGGCTTCCATCACAACACTCCCTCTCCCCTACTCCTCCAGCCTTGGTGTAAGCAAGGTCCCCTTAGGCTGGGAGGGTCTGTGAGGGAGGCTGCCAATGAGAGATGAGGGTTCTGAAGGCACCACGGGAAGAACCCCAGCTGGGTTGGGAATTACCATTGAGGTCTCACTCTTGCCTCCTGCTCTTACTCACCAAGTAGTCTGGGATAAGTCACTTCCTCCCCCAGCCTCAGCCTCATTTCTGAAAAGAGGGGGTTGGTGTCTCTTGTAACTTGAAAAATCCACACCTGAGTTTTCTCCTTCCCTCTACTGCCCTGTGCCCATGCCCACCAGCCCCTGCTTCTTTTGGGACTTCTGACACCTCCCCATCTCTACGCCTCTGGCTCCTGGCTCTGTGACACAGACTGTGTGTACCCAATCTCCATGTAGGTGTCCCGTATGAGATGTCTGCAGAACGAGACTTACAGTGTCTTGTCCCCAGCCAAAAGCGAGGAACTTGTGCTTCGATGGAGCCAGGAGTTTAGCACCTTGACTCTAAGTCAAGCCGGATGAGCTGGGGTTCGTCCTGTCCCCACCCCAGCCTAACATTTTCACATTCTCCATTGCTTTCAGACTCTGTTTGTCAATTTGCTTCTAGGCTGCCCCTTTTGGGGTTTTTAACCTGGCCCATACTCACGTTTTCCCTGAGTTGGGGCAGTAGTTCCAGAGAGGTCCATGATGGTAACTTAAAGGATGTCTTTGCATAAAATGTTTGTTTTCAACCTGTGTGGCCTATTTTGGTTATGATCCCATCCTCAGCACAGTGTCCCGTGGGAATCAATCCACCATCCCTCGAGGCTTATGGATCCGTCTGCTGGTAAAAAATCCTCGTGGGAATGGTGCTCAGGGAAGCAGCCACCTGCCAAGAGAAGAAGCCCTAAAAAATCAGGGAGTTGGATTGAAGAAGGCCGCAGAAGGCCAGAGCCTGACCGAAATCATGTCAGGGAAGGGAGGGGGACCAACTCCAGGGAAGGAGGGTGGGATTTGGATTTTATCAGAAGGGTGGAAATAGTTGGGGCTTGGAGCTCAGGAAACCCTTGATCTGATGTCCAGTAATGGGCCAGATGGTCTGAATGTTGAGGTGGTTGTGTCTTGGCAACATACATTGAGATGTGACTCCAACATTGGCTTTTAATAACGTGGGATATCCCAGAGTGTGTTCTGAGGACACGTATGTTTGGGGAACTGGACCGTCTCTCCCTCTCTTCTGTAGGTTCACAGTAGATTAACAGTATTAAAGAAAAAAGTTATGGAAAAGTTCAAATGCACAAAAATAGAACAGTATAATGCATCCCCATCTACCCTTCACCCAGCTTGGATTATCAACACATGATCAATCAATGGCGTGTTAAAAGCTCTGAGAAGCCCTGTAATAGAGAAGCTTGTTTAACCCAGTGTTTTTCAAACTCATTTGACCATAACACCCTTTTTCACCAACCACTCAAAAACTTGAAGTTGTTTTTGTGTATTGAGATTGGACTATATGCCCACTCCTATTGATACAGAAAACAAGGGGCTTGGCCTAAGGGTACAGAGAAGAGGGACTGTAATCTGAGCTCTGCCCAGCCCCTTCCCCCCAGCTCACAGCTTGGGAAAGAGACAAGCAAGGAGGAACCACCCAGCTTGGTAACTGCTGTGATGGAGGGGCTATGTGCACTCTGCAGTGAGAGTCGGCCAAGCGGCTGCAACTAGCACACAGAGGAGCCCTAGACAGTATGAGGTATAAGCCACTAGTGGCAAGAGCAAAACCACCTGTGGGAATCCAAAAAAGAAGAGACACCCAGGGGGAACTGGTGAGAACAGCGAGAGGCTGGTGGGTTAGTCATCGCATTAGTGGGTGTGTGTACCAGTTAGGCTTCCCGGAAACTGTGGGGAGTGTGTGAGCAGTGGGTGGGAGAGTCATTAGTTGGCCAGAGTTGGGGCTGAATTAAGTGCCATTATCTGCTGGGGTTTCTTTTCTGGCCAGTCTGTGAAGACAGCTGAAAGCACAGCTTCCTCTCTCTCTCTCCCCCCCACTTGTGGGGTTGAGTGAGTGCAGAGAGCTGGAATCTGCTGAGATCTGCCCAGGTGGGTGTGTCTCCACCAGCCCCAGGAGCAAGTCTTTCCAGCCCAGCCCAGTTCAGCCCAGCCCAGAGAAGGCTGCGGAAGTCAGCTTGGGGCAACGGCAGAGCTCCACAGGGAACCACAGGTATGGGGGTGTCACAGGTGGGCTTGAACCTCATGGGGGTACAAGGGACAGCACCCTCCTTTAGTAATTGGACACATGGGTGGGGATAGAGGTGAGTGTGAGCCATGGGCCCTGGGAAACCTTTTTGAATAGCTTAAAAGGTAAAAGGGTCTGCCTCAGGCATAAAGACCTTGTCAGACAACACACCCTGGTGTGCCCCTCTGAAGCTTAAAGCCCCCCACTTGGGCATCTTGTGGGGGCTGTGTTCTCCTTCACCCTGTAGGCCCCACTGTCATGCTAAACTCTGTGCTTCCCAAGTCCACCAAGGAGGGTCCTCTGGGGACACTTTCCAAACTTTTCCCACTCTCAGTTAATACTTAACTCCCCATACCCACTCAACTCCCAGGGCAAGGCCCTCTGCTAGATGACAATGAGTTTATCTGATTAAATTCCGTGAATGGGTTCATTGACACAAATGTGTTTTTATGGTTATCTTTCCCAGCTAACCAAGAGATAGTCTAATAGGGTCTTCAAGAAACACCGCCTTAACACCCAATGCATTCATTTATACAAGAGGATTAGACAAAATGGTCTTTTTTTTTTTTTAAGATTTTATTGAAAAATCCGGGAAGGAGAACAGACAAGTTGCTGTCCTTTTGTTCTTTAGTCCAGTTATGGAGGATGTCGCTTCACTGGCCCATGTTGGTGTTATCATTGCGCTCTTCCCAGCTGAGGTAGTCGCTCGCTGGTTATTCGATGGCCACTCACCACGGCTCACGGCGGCTCACAGCAGCTCGGCTGCCGGCTGCTCACACTGACTGCCAGCCATTCACGGTAGCTCACGGCTGCCCACTGCAGCAGGGGCTGCAGCCTACGCTGTCGCTGGCCACTCACGGCAGTCCATCTCCAGGTCGAGCTGTTGTTCACTAGACAAGATGGTCTTTAATGTCCCTATAGCTCTGATAGAAAATGGCTCATGAGTGACATGAAGTGGATGAAATTTCAGATATTGTGCACAGGTGAGGGAAATATTTGAGGGCGGGCAAGGTATTTATTTATTTATTTATTTATTTATAGCTGAGCCATCCTGACACCTGTTGGCAGCTCAGCGGCAGCTCAGCTCAGGCCAGGAATTGAACGGGCGACTTTGTTGCTCAGAGCTTGCACTCTTGAGTGAGTTCTTAACCAACTGAGTCACTCGGCCGGCCTAGGGCAAGACCTTTTGATACCTCTGTATCACAACAATGAGGGCAGCTGCCTGCCTATTACCTGTTTATGAGGGCCTCTTCTGACAAGAAGGGGATCGCCCACTAATTGTATCTCCAACTCCTTTTAGGATGAGCTGAAATTGTGGCCCTAAGGGGAGATGGAGGCAAGGATTGAGGGGGAAACAGAAAGTATACCTGGAAGCCTCACCTCCTAGCCACTCAGAGACTCTAGAGCTTAGCTCCCTCTGCCTCTGATGCCATCAGCTCTCCCCACCCTGCCGCCCCCAGCGGACATCCCAACACAGAAACGTTGTGTGCCCAGTCAGAAAGGGGGAGAACAGAAGCTCGTGGTGTGAGCACAGTGCTGCCAGAGTTCGGGGCTAGGTCAATGAGGCCAAAAGACTGCAGGAAACTTAAAGGTGGGACCCACCAGGCTCCAAAGCAGGGTAAGATGCATGCAGACCAACTCAGAGCACAGGGCCTGGACAGTTGATCTCGTCTGAATGACTTCTGATTAGGACTTTATTTCCCGTTTTTCCAGCTCTTGAAGCAGAGTGGAGGGAGATGTGCAGGTGGGAAGGTGACATCCCCACATTGGGAAAACTAATTATTGAGCTGTAGGCTGTTTTTGCTTTCTGCCTTTACCCAGAAAAACATGGGAGAGATGAGATCAGAATACCCGCGGTGGGAAAAGACATGGCTAAGGGTGATGTTGCAAAAGCAGGAGGAAACAGGCTCAAGTGGGGAGAGGGGGAGATGCTGGAGCAGGAATTTTGTCTGGGGCAAGCAGAGCAGGCCTGGACTAGGGAGGAGGGAGGAGAGAGATAGGATACGATGACCCCCTGGAGCCTGCACCAGAGAGGCACCTCTCTTTGAAAAGAATGTGGTCCCTGGGGCAGGAGGACAGCATCCACTGACCTTGGTGACCTTGTACTATCTCCACACCGCAAAGCCCTCAGATTCTAGACAAGCTAATGAGCAGGATTCATCTGTGTTCCCAAAGCCGCTCTGGGATAGAGCTTTTCACAAAGCCTTTAGACTGCGTTAAACTTTTGCTGGAGGTTCAGCACAGCTTGGATCTGTTTGGGAGTCTGAGTATACAGATACCAAGAGGTCTTCATAATCAAGCCTGTCTGTGTGTATAGATTACATTCTCCCAATTCTGCCCGAGCACAGAAGCAGAGAAATGGGCTTAGCTAACAAGGCATAGAGTGCACACAGTGGAGTGGGTGGGACACATGAATTGGCCGCAACTCCAGAATCTAAAATGAAGTTGGGGCTATTCTGGAGCTGATCTTCTGAAGCAAGGGGAATGGGAAGATCTGAGACTCCTTCTTTTCAAACTACTAAAAAGAGGAGGCGAAGAGAGAGCAAGGCATTTGGTGAACATGTGGAAAGGGCAAGAGAGGACGTGCCTGAGGGGGGTGGCAGACTGGAAAGCTGGACAAAGAGGAGATATTTCTCTCTCCTCCTCGCCCCTAACACTGTCCAAAATTGAGTATTCTTTTGTCTTCAGCTCCTGTCTGCACTGTTGGTCAGGTGCAAGGAGGGTGGATACCGTGGGCAGGTTGTGTGGAGGGGAAGGTATGACCACAATCTAGCTTCCTGACCACTTTTACTCTCTCATTCCAACTTCTTGCCTGTGGCAGAAAAGAGTCCTGTCCCTCTAGCTTATCTCAGCAAAGAGAGGTGCCCAGCCCAGTTCAGAGGGCAATGGGACAGGCCTGAAAGGCCCCGAGGACATAAGGAACCTGGGCCTGAATGTGCACGTGGGCAGAGATGCAGGGAGGAGGAAAGTGGCTGCGCATGCTCTGGTGTATGAGTGGTGTGATGGGCGGGTTATGTGGGGTGGTGCAGTCCCCGCTTCCTCCACGTGTTTGGCACTTTCTTTGCTCCTCAGTGCCTTGGGGCTTGTATCTGTTTGTGCACATCTGCATGGGTATGTGCTCCTGAAGCTGCCTGACTATGTCTGTCTGTGTAAGGACATGGTCCCTAAGGCACCCTTTCCTCCTGGGGCCGGTTGTCCATGCCTCCCTGCATACATATACTTGTGTGTTACAGGGTTTGTAGAGATGTTGATTGCTTTGTTACTAGGGATCTTGTGAGCACGTCTCTTAGTGTACCCAGACCTCTGTGTGTTCTTGTATGGGCCCGTGTGTGTAGTGGTATGCTTATATTACCACATTTGTGTGTGTCAAGGTGATTGAGCCTATGTGGGCCCCCATGGCATGTCCCTCCTTCCCCCGGGTGAAGTGAAACCCCAGTGGCCATCGTTTTCTGGAATGGCTGCTGTTTCTTTACTTCCTCCATTTCCCCCACAACCTGACTTCTTCCTCCAGACAGGATTGGGGAGAGGGTAGGGCTGCCCCTTCCCCACATCTGAAAGCCTCCTTCCATTTCCTGTTTGCCTCCTTTTTGGCAGTTTTTCTCATCTTTGCCATCTGGCCTGGCACTGTGCCCATTCAGCTCCACTGACAGAAACCCCAGGGAAGCAGGCAGATGGGGTGGGGACGAGGGCAGGGGCTTGGCAGCTCTCAATGCCAGGCCATTCTGTGAGTGTCAGAAAGGGGCGACTTACTTACTTTATTTTATTTATTTATTTACTTATTTACTTACTTACTTATTTATTTATCTAATTATTTATTTATTTATTCATTACAAATAGGCTCCATTATAGAGAAACCAAGGACTTCTTTCTTATGGAATTAGAGCATTGCCTTGGGCTTTACTAAAGGATTCTTAACTTTACCTTTAAGTAGCAGTTCACCTAATACATTTTGGTTTGTTTAACATTGTAACTTTGTTGACAGAAAGACTTGGAATTCTTGGGAAATTATTATTCATTATTCAGTGTCTAGTAGGTGCCTACTAGTTGTAGGGAGCTATTGATTTTCCAAGTAATAGTTAAGAATGATAAAGTGTTACTGTGAGCATAGTGTAAACTGTTATTGAAATTTTAATGCAAACTGTTTCCAAACAGGTCTTTTAAGGGAAATGGTCTTTTATTAAGTGAGTTATGGATGTGGGCAAGATAATCAGGAGTGTAATAAGAAGTAGTTAGCTGCTGAGCTGCCAACAGGTGGCAGGATGGCTCAGCTGATGAGAGCACTTGCTCCTAACAACAAGGTTTCTGGTTCGACTCCCACATGGGATGATGGGCTACGCCCACCTGCAGCTAAGATTGAACTCAGCACCTTGAGCTGAGTGGCTGAAAGCTGCCGATGGGTGGCCGGATGGCAACTGGAGTTGGAGCTGAGCTAGCTGCGCCCTCCACAACTAAGACTGAAGGACAACAACTTGGCTGTTCCCCTTCCCCAATTCCCCAACACTGTTCCCCTTCC
>NW_017732089.1:554367-559821 GCF_001890085.2 Hipposideros armiger
AGCCCAGCTCCAGGTTGAGCTGTTGTTCAGCATCTTAGCTGTGGAGGGCAGTGTCACTGGCCCTCATATGTGGGATCCAAACCGGGGCCCTTTGGCATCCCAAGCGAGTTCTTAACCATCGCGCCACTCGGCCGGCCCCAACAAGTCTATATTTCAATTGGACAAATGAGGATGTAAAACAATTTATCTATGGGCAAAGATTTCATATAAGCAGCTGTAAAAGTCCAGGTGCTCTGTGCACCATCCATCCTCATCTCCAACCATCCACTCCTGTTGGAAACAACGCCAGACAACTTGGACTTTGGAGCCGGGTGGTCCTGGGTTTGATTCCTGACTTCACTCCTTACTGACTGAGCTTTTGAGCTCCTGTTTCCTTTCCAGTAAAAATGAGGATAAAGACCAACCCCAGAAGGCTGTTGGGAGGACTAGAGATTATGCATATAAAATACCCTGGGATATGTTGAGTGGTTCGTAAACAACAGCTATTTCACTCAACATTTATTGATGTAGGTGCGAAGATGAATAAGTCACAGTCCACAGCCCCTCCCTCAAGGAGCTCACAGTCTAGTGGGAGGTGCAAACTAAGAACAGCTAATTACAGTACAAATAGGAACAGCTATGGTAAGTAAACCTGTGCACAAAGTAGAAGTACACAAAGTGAGGGGACCACATCTGCCTTGTGGGGAGGGAGGGAGTCAGGAAAGGCTTCACAGAGTCCTAAGAGATAACTGAGTTTGCCGGTTGGAGAATGGGATGAAGTTCATTCCAGCTGAGGAAACAGTATGTGCAAAGGCAGAGTCTTGAAAACATAAGGTATGTACAAAATTATTAGTTTGGTGTTACTGGAGCAAGGGAGCATGGGAGGTGAGGCGTGTGTCAGGAAAAAAGCCTGGTTTTATTTGTTAGCATGTTTAAGCCCTATTCTGTATTATTTTTGTTGTTGAAGAAATGTTTCTTTACTCCCTTTAACTGTTCTACTATATCTCTCACAAGTCTTAACCTGCTGGTAGTTGTGGTTGGAGGGAGAACAAACGAACAAAAACTCCACAAGAAAACTTGTTATAGTCAGATATACAATTTAGGTCTATGTAAGAATTTAAGCAGTTCCTTTGGAAAGGAATAAGTCCAGTATCTTAGGATAATTGCTCAGGGTCTCTGGACAACTTCTCTGCCCAAGATGGCATGTGGACAGTCATGTTCATAGCATTATTCACAATAGCCAAAAGGTGGAAAAACCCAAGTAACCATCGACAGATGAATGTATAAACAAAAATTTGATATATATATATATATATATATATATATATATATATATGAATATATTATTCAGCCATAAAAAAAGAATGCAGTTCTGATACATGCTACAACATAGATGGACCTTAAAAACTTTATGCTAAGCGAAATAAGCCACACAAAAGTGGAGTCATATTATATGACTTCACTCATATGAGGTATCTGGAATAGGCAAATTCATAGAGACAGAAAGAAAAATAGAGGTTACCAGTGGCTGGATGGCAGGCGTGGTGGTGGTGGTGGTGTAACGGGCAGTTATTGTTTAATGTGTATAGAGTTGTTGTTTAGGATGGTGAAAAAATTCTGGAAATAATGGCAATGGTTACACAACATTGTGAATGTACTTAATGCTACTAAATTGTACACCTAAAGATGGTTAAAATGGTAAATATCAAGTTATGCATATTTTATTACACATACACAAAATACGAGGTATGACAAGTTTGCGAACTTGTTGCGAGGATTTGCTAAACTTTTTTTATATCAGAGGGATTATGGGATTATTCATTATGAATTTGTACCAACTGGACAAACAGTTAACCAAGTTTACTATTTGGAAATGCTGAAAAGGCTGCGTGAAAAAGTTAGACGACCCAAATTTTTTGCAAACAATTCATGGCTCTTGCATCACGATAATACATCAGCTCACACAGCACTATCTGTGAGGGAGTTTTTAGCCAGTAAACAAATAACTGTATTGGAACACCCTCCCTACTCACTCGATCTGGCCCCTCAATGTCTTCTTTCTTTACCCGAAGATAAAGGAAATATTGAAAGGAAGACATCTGGATGACATTCAGGATATCAAGGGTAATACGATGACAGCTCTGATGGCCATTCCAGAAAGAGTTCCAAAATTTCTTTGAAGGGTGGACTAGGTGGTGGCGTCAGTGCATAGCTTCCCAAGGGAAGTAATTTGAAGGTCACCGTAGTGATATTCAGCAATGAAGTATATAGCACTTTTTCTAGGATGAGTTCATGAACTTAATTGTCTGACCTTGTGGATGGCATCTGGTTAGCTTCTGTGGCTTTGTGGCATTAAGGAAGGTGGACTCCTCTGGCTCCTCTACCTCTTAGCCATACCCTTGTCTGCCAGCTGTTGCCTGAGGACTACAGCTGCTGCGGTCTGCTCTTTCCAGCAGCCTCATCAGCACCCATGGTACTTCCTCACCTCACTGCCCTGCTCCCCAGGCTTAGGGTCCCCTTTGAGCTCTCAATACCAAATCACCATCTCCCTCCTATGCCAGAACTCCATTTGGAAGCTCCCTAGTCAGACCCTCCAGGGGAGCACCTGGAAAAGCTCAATCCACAGGGCTTTGTCCTGCCTGGCAGGACTGTGGTGGCATGCAATCAGCCTATAAAAGTCCCATTATATTATTATCCCCACTTTACGGATGAAGAAACTGAGAGTTGGAGAGGTCAAACAATCAAGTTGAACCCCGGGCGCTCTGAGCAGAAACCCAGCCCACACAAAAGCAACAGTGGATGTAATTAGTGGGGCTGGGATTTTGTACTGTACTTGGGCCCTTGAACTTTATTCTTTAGACAATGGGGAGCCAGCAGAACACCTGTTCCGGGGAGGTGCTCCATAGCACTTGTCACCACCTGACATATCTGTTTACTTGCACTTTATTACCTGTCTCCCTCTAATGGAATGAAAGTAGGTGGGGGCAAGACATTTGTTTTGTTCACTATTGTGAACATGCCTGGAACCTTCTAAAGGCTCAGTAAGCATTGGTAGAAGAAAGGAAGAGGGATTATTAGATAGTAATGGAAGCCTAAACACTTTATATATCTCATTTAACAGCCTCATGAAGTGAGATGACCTCCTCCTTTTTTTCTCCCCAGGTGAGGGAAAAGGAGGTTCAGAGAGATTTTCTGAGGATGAAAGCTAGGCAAATTGGCAAAGCCAGGATTTAAACCCAGGCAGTTTTACACTGTGCTATCTAGCCCTGCTGCAGAAAGCTATTCTGGCGGGTTGGAAGGTGGGGAAAATACTTGAAGCTGAGAAAAGATTCAAGAGGCCAGGCAGGCAGTTTAGCTAGATAAACATTTGTGTCTTTGGCCCTGTCCTTGCATGAGCTTGACTTTTGGCTTGCCTTCCTATTTCAGGTCTCCAGATGATGAAGCTATGACCAAAGGCATCCACTCCAGGCAGCCATCTGTCCTGCAGCCATAGCCCACATTCCCATGCCCTGCCTCTGCTTGCTTTCAGACTGTCTGTGCAGTCTCCAGGCCTTGCCCTGGAGATGAACCCCATGCCAGGACCTTGGTGTGCCCCATGATGTCCCCAGCCTAGTTCCTCCGCACACTTTGGCACAATGTTGGCCAGCTCCTCAGTCAACACTTCTACTAACGGCTCTGATATCCCATGCCCCGACTACCGAACCACCCACCGCCTGCACATGGTGGTCTACAGCCTGGTGCTGGCCACAGGGCTCCCACTCAATGGGCTGGCCCTTTGGGTCTTCCTGCGTGCGCTGCGCGTGCACTCCGTAGTCAGCGTGTACATGTGTAACCTGGCGGCCAGCGACCTGCTCTTCACCCTCTCTTTGCCCGTGCGCCTCTCCTACTACTCGCTGCACTACTGGCCCTTCCCAGACCTCTTGTGCCAGACTGCGGGAGCCATCTTCCAGATGAACATGTATGGAAGCTGCATCTTCCTGACCCTCATCAACGTTGACCGCTACGTCGCCGTCGTGCACCCGCTGCGGCTGCGCCACCTGCGGCGGCCCCGTGTTGCACGGCTGCTCTGCCTGGGCGTGTGGGCGCTCATCTTGGTGTTCGCCGTGCCCACCGTGCTTGTGCACAGGCCCTCGCCCTGCAGCTACCGCGGCCGCCAGGTGCACCTGTGCTTCGAGAGCTTTAGCGACGAGCTGTGGAAGGGCAGGCTGCTGCCGCTCGTGCTGCTAGCGGAGGCGCTGGGCTTCCTGCTGCCTCTGGTGGCCGTGGTCTACTCGTCCGGCCGGGTCTTCTGGACCCTGGCGCAGCCCGACGCCACGCAGAGCCAGCGGCGGAGGAAAACGGTGCGACTCCTGCTGGTCAACCTGGTCATCTTTCTTCTGTGCTTTGTGCCCTACAACGCTACGCTAGCCGTCTATGGGCTGCTGCGGGGCAACTTGGTGGTGGCGAGCCAGGAGGCCCGCGATCAGGTGCGCGGGGTGCTGATGGTGATGGTGCTGCTGGCAGGTGCCAACTGTGTGCTGGACCCGCTTGTGTACTACTTCAGCGCCGAGGGTTTCCGCAACACCCTGCGCGGCCTGGGCTCTCGGCTCCGGAGCAGGACCTTGGCCACCAGCAGGGATGGGGAGGCCCTCGCCCAACGGCCAGCAGAGACCACCCATACCACCAGACCGGCAGCTGCCAGCCAGGGACTACTCAGGCACTCCGATCCCAGGACACCCTTCACCCAGTGCCCCGAGGATTCTGCCTTCTGAACCGCACACACATTGGGCCCTAGCTGGATCAGGGTCTTAGCTGGATCACCCCTATCCCTGTCCCCTCGCGCCTCTCACACTCGCAGACTTTCAGGGGGCACACGTGAGGGAACTGGATGGACTACTTGGACTTCTGGGTGGCAACTCCAGCTCAAAAATGCAGAAAACAAAGTGTGGGAGCAAGGGGCACGGGGAAGGAAGAGTGCTGGTGGAAATGTCTTCTTTAAATTGGTAGTGATGGTGAGCATAGGGATGACCTCTTCCGTAATCCGTAGAAGTGATGCTATGAGCCTTGCCAATGCAGAGGCAGAGGACTGGATGAAATGCCCTTGGCAAGGGCGGGAGGGGTTTGAAACACTGTGGAAAGCTGGTAGATGGGGCAGAAAAATGGTCAATGTCCTGGATTAAGACCACAGCGGTCTTAAGGCCATAGATGTCACTTAGTTTCATTTCTACCTTGGCTTCTCCTGCCCAGCATTGAGGCGCAATACAAGAGTTTGTTGGAAACAGCAGAACTGGTACCTTCTTGATTCGAGACTTGTAACAATCGAGACCTGACACCCAGCATGGGGTGGCTGGGGGCTAGGCAAAACAGTGAGTTAGGTTTTTTTCCCCTCAAAAATCTTGGTCTCTGTGCCCCTTTCTAGGTCTTTTCTTCTCCTTCCACCCAAACCCCTTTCAAGACCTCCTCCATTCTAGGTCCTAAATCCTAGCCCCCCTCCCC
>NW_017732089.1:559918-570042 GCF_001890085.2 Hipposideros armiger
TTCTCAAACTTTTTGGTTGCAGACACTTTACACTCTTAAAAATTGAGGATTCCAAAGAGCTTTTGATTATACTTTGTTCTTTTAATACTTATATTACAAATTAAAACTAAGTTTTTAAAACAAATACATCAGCACGCATTCCACTAGCTGTGAGAGCAATGATAACGCATTTCATGAAGCCTCTGGAAAAGTCCACTGTATACCTACCTGTGAGAGAATGACAGGGAAAAGGACTAATGACATCTTAGTAGTATAGTATTATGAAAATTGTTTTGACCTCATGGACTTCTCAGATTTGGTCCCTAGATCACACTTTGAGAATCATATTAGAGTTAGTGTGTAACTTCTTCTCAGGGCATTATGTGCACTGTTTTTTAGTACTGTGGGAGAAAGCAATGCTCAAGAAATCAATTGCTAATTGTAGTCCTGAAAGCTTGGGGCTTTTTGGGGGGTGGGGATGCAGTAGGAGCTGCACACCAAGTGGAACACTGCCTTGGGCTTCCTGAAGTGGCAGCCCTAAGGTGGGGGTGGAACTAGTCACATACTCAGGAGGCCAGGGTGGAGCCTCTCCGAGAGGGAAAAGGAACTGTGCCACAGCCAGGAAAGAAGAGTTTATGGGGAAGTTCGAGTGTGATAGGAGGACAAGAATAGGCTGGCTGTTCTTGTCAAACTGGAGGCAAGGGAAATGGAAGACTGGTTTATAGACCACCTACTGTTTCCTTTCCTCTTTAATGGAGTCTGGGGCTGGGAAGGATTGCAGAGTTGGCACTATGACATCTTGAGACCCTGACATTAGTGAGGGAGTTGTTACCATGCACGTATCCTGTATGCATTTCTGTCCCTATGTCTCTCAATGCTGTATGTTTTGCAGAGTTGGCACTATGACATCTTGAGACCCTGACATTAGTGAGGGAGTTGTTACCATGCACGTATCCTGTATGCATTTGAGAGAGAGATTTTCCTGTGTGTGTTTTAGTTTGGAGTAAGCCTTTTGTGTAGGTCTTCATGTGATCGGTCCAGATGGTGATTTACAGGGGTAAAATGACCCCTGGTGGCCAAACCAGAGAACTGACCCAAATTCCTCAGCGATAGGTTGAAGTTGAAGTCCAGCTTTCTACCATCTGGCTGGAGGTTAGAGCCTTGGGCCAGGCCCTTGCCTCCTGCTGCTCTAGAAGAGGCCTGATGGTTAGCACCTGCTGCATCCTGCTTCATCCTTAGGGTTCACGACCTGTGCCCTTCCACTCCTGGGAGTACTAAACATCGTCCTAGTTTAAAGTCTCAGCACTTTGCCCTATCCAAACTGAGCTGAACACAATTTTAAAAAATTACTTGAGTATTTTCATATGCATGAATTCCAACGTAATTAAAATTCACATAGCAAGTATCTCCTACATACTATATAATTTACTTATTTATTGTAATTTTTATAGTTTATTGTCTGTCTTCCCCCGCCCCTCCCCCTCCCCCAGGTAGAATATAAGCTCCCTGGGGGCAGGGATTTTTGTTTGGTTGGTTCTCTGATGTATCCACAACATCTAGAATGGCACTTGGCACAAAAGAAGCGCTCAATAAATATTTGTTGAATGATGAACAGTTGGATCTTGCTGTGCAGTGGTTTACTCTCTAGTGGGGACCGGTGAACAAGTTAATAATTACCATTCAAGACAAGATGCAAGAATGCAGGGTAAGGTGTTGGCCATTAATTGAGCAGACAACGGGAAGCTCCTGAAAGTTTTTGAGTGAGGTTTTGCTCACCCTGACATACTGTCAGTGGATGAACTGCAGGAAATCAGGTGGGGAGAGTCTATGGGGGGAAAAAGACTGGTCAGGGATCTATTAAAATAGTCCAGAAGAAGAGTGACCGTGGCCTGTGGAGGTGGATGGAAATGGTTTGCCTCCAGTGTGAAAGCTCTGGTGGACTGTTTCCCCACATTCAGTATATCCCCAGGATTTCCACCTTGAGAATAGAGATTAGATTTAAGGAGATGTAGCAGGCAGAGGAGGAATGAACAGAACCTGACAAGTAATTGACTGGGGAAGTTTAAGAAAACCTGTAGCTACTGCTATTTTCATAGGATTCCCCAATTGCTGAGTGGGTAGTAAGATGGATGAAAAATGTGGGGAATCCGGAGCCCCCCAACCCGTGTCCTGGAGTTATCCCAGTTGAGGTTTAGGAAAATCCAAAGGAGGAAAATGAGAACATCATAGGTGGAGGGAGAGGAGCATTAACATGTTTTTAAAATAACTCTGTACACCAGGATCTCAATTTAATGCTTAACATGCATTATCTTATTTATCACAATAACCCTTTGAGTTAGAGATGATTATTATCTCCATGTTACACATGAAACACGCTGGAGAAGCTGCGGTCTTAAGGTCACACAACCATGAAGTAGCACAGTAACTGTTTGGCTCCCAAACTCCTGCTATTTGCAGTACATCCTACTGTATGTCCCCTTCCATGTACTTCCCATCGTCTCATCCCATCTTCCCCATCCCAGTTTTCCTTTCTACTCCTTCCCTCCTCATGTGTGTCAGCTCCCTCAACGGCCCCTCTCACCTTGGATCTGCTGTACCATCTCTGCCCCTTTTTCCAGTTCTTCCTCTGTGCTCTAACCCACTCCCTCTGCACCACACCTGTCCCTTCCCTCTCCACTTTGCCTCAGGCCCTTGTGCAGAACACGGTATTGCTGTGGCACACGCAGGCAGGATGGCTCAGCCTTTGTGCAGTTGGCCAAGACCCCTTCCCCCCACGGGGATATACCCGACATCTCCAAGCAGCACTATTGATTGTCCACCAACTAAACTGAAGAGGAGACCTCCCCTAGGTTCTCCTCAAAGTCTGTCTCCTCGGTAGGATGGTCAAAGGATCCTCACAGGTCCTGTGGAAGAAATGGGGAAGAGAGGTTAATCTCACACTGCGCCTTCCTTCTCCATTCTTTCAGGAGACCCCGGAGACAAGGGAGGCTAGGTAACTGTCAGCGTGCTACCCTTTCCAGAGGAGCACTGAAAGCACTAAGAAGTTCCTCGCATGGGTCTTGGGGGATCCCAAAGGCTCTCTGAACTTTGGAATCAGACAAACCTGGGCACTCGTTTCATCTCTGATGCTTCTTGAAAATGTGACTTTAGCAAGTTAACCTCTCTGAGCCTCTGTTTTCTCCTCTGTGAAATGGGGATCATAATATCTACTTATTGGATTGTTGTGAGGGTCAATGAGCTCACCTTTGAAAGGTACCTGAGAATCATTTCTTAAAGGGAGCTTTCTTTCCCGTAAGAGTATGGGGAGGAGGTACAGTTGGTAAACTCTGTTTGTGATACCCAAGGGGAGGGTTTCTGGAATACAGCAAGGGCCTCAGGTGAATCCTCATCCAGACTGAGCTCTGCCAGCAATCAGAACTAGGGCCAGGGGATGGGTGAGCAAGGAAGGCTGGGTGAGTTTCCATAGTGCTAGGTCAACTCAACAGTTTTCAGGGGCAGTGACTGGCCTGTTGCCCTCTGGGGGCACTCTCTTCCCACTGGACTTGAAGTCCACCCACAGATAGAGGAGTGGGTGGAAAGCACGTGAAAGGAAGAGGAGAAGGGCCATGGGATGAAGAACCAAGCAAAGGCGAAGGGCAAGAGAGGAGGCTGGAGGGGAAGTCAGGGCCCAGGCAGGCACAGGGTGGGGCCAGGAGAGGGGCCCAGGGCAGGAGGGCGGGAGAGAGCCTGGGAGGGAGAGCGCCGTGGAGGGCGGAGGGAGGGGACAGGGAGGGAGACCGGCGGCGCTGACACAGCCTCGATGTGTGGAACGGGCTGGGGTTTGGCCCACAGGTCAGGCGTCTGGTAGTATTATGGGATGGAGAGGCCTTAGGAGACAGGGAGAGTATTATGGGCTGGAACAGCCTTAGGAGACTAGGGAATATTATGGGCTGGTGAGGCCCGGCTCCAACTGGAGGCGGGAGGAAGGGGTGCGGGGCGGGAAGGGGGGGGGTTAGTGGTGGAAGGGAATATTATGGGCTGGAGGCCTCCTGCGACCAGAGGCAAGAGTATTATGGGCTGGCAAGGCCTTCGGTGGCCAGAGGGGGGAGCAGCGGGGGATGGCACCGGCTGCATGTGACTGAGGGGGGGCCAAGTTGGGGGGGTGGCGAGTGGGGGTGGGGGAGCATATTATGGGATAGCTCTTTGTACCTACTGCGGGGACGGCGTCTCCAGAAGATATTATGGGATGTCGTGTGTGGGAGGGGGAGTAGGGCTAGGGGGATTATTATGGGATGGTGGTGCAGAATGGGGAGGGCCGGAGAAGCTCTTTTGCAACCCCCCACCCCTTACTCTCTTGTCATCCTCTTTAAGGTCTGCCTTCTTTTTCAAACGGTCCAAGGGGAACACCTGACATCCACCCCCCCACCCCACAACACACACACTTTGGCCACCTCAACCCATCCTAGGCGTATCCCCTAACTCTAGCAGCCACCTCAAGGACGCTGAAGGGGAAAGGCAGCCCCTAAGGATGGGGAGAAAGACCCAAAGCAGGGTTGTGGTAGCTGGTGGACCACACCTCCCACCTGCGCAGAGTCCCTATTCCGTTGGGCCACTCTCCTTCCCCTTCTCCCTCCCTTCCCCAAAGTGGGGGGCTTGGGTCCTTCTCCCCTCCCCCTCCCCTCTATTTCCTCTCCAGCTCCCTCCACAGCCATAACCAGTAAAACAGGCGGCCAGCTATTATGGGATGGCTGCTCCCGGCAGCTCTGCAGGGAGGGGGCGGTCACCGCGGAATGTCTCTTGTGGGTGGCTATTATGGGATGGCCGCCTCTTTTTTTGGGGGGGGATAGCAAGGAGAAGGATTATTATGGGATGTGCCCTGAACAGCTGGGTGGGGCTGTCCTGGGTAGGTGAAGCTCTGGGGAAGGAGGGAGGGAGGATAGGAAGGAAGAAGGAGGGAAGGAGCTGGAGAGGGTGGGCGAGCCCTGGAGCCAGACCTGAGGCCTGGCAAGAGTAACTGGCTGGAGAGGTTCTTCAGGGATAGGTGTTTGAAGCGGCCCCTGGGGCAGACTAGAGCTAGCCAACTCTGAACCCTGGACACCTGGGTCCTTGTTGCTTATAGCTTGTGAGCTGCAGGGTTGCTGAGTCCAGGACTTGCAGTGCTGGGCTGGCAGTGAGAACGCCTGTGTGGCACACCAAAGGGAGCAAGCAGTGCTCCCCTCCCTCTTTACCTTCTTGGATTTGATGCTTGGGACCATAGATCAGGTGTGGGGGTTGGGCCAGGGGAGCTTTGCTGCCTTGCAGTCACAACCAAGGAATAGAGGCTGAGTTGGCTCCTGAAGAACAAAAGCTTGACTCATCACCCCCCAAGTCCTGCACTACCTGCATCCTGTCTAGCCATCAGAGTGCACTGTCGCTGTGGCTTTTCTTTCCTATGTTGTCTTCACCAAACCCCCTTTTCCAACAAAGCAGGATAACACTGGTCCTTTAGACCTCTTACAAGCAGAGTTTCTAGGGCTCACACAGAACAGAGATGTAGAGAGAAGAATTACAGAACGTGTGCTGAAAACTCCAAGGACAACCACTCTGAATATCATTCTAGGTTCTTCTGCACCGTGAGATAGAAACAGAAGTCGAAGGTAACTGGCTAGAGAGGCTGTCCCCCGGGGTGCATTAATCAGGAGATTATCCCACCCTTAGTCTCTGTGGACCAATCATGCTAGTGGTTTATTTATAATTTATCTGGGAGGATAGCATGGGGCCAGGGTAGGGAGGGGGAGCATAGATACATAAAGACCACAAAAGCAACACACAAACACACACATCTTAGCCCTCTCTGAAACTCTTGAAGGGAGGAAGGAACTTTAACCTTCTCCTTGTGGTATTAGGGAGAGGTAGGTGGGGAGTACGAGAGGCAAGGGGGTAGTAAGTAGGTAGAACCTGCAGGGATGAGGCGGAGGGCTGTGGTGTACAACAGGTACCAGTGTTTGCCATCACAGGCAAGAGGCTGTGACTACCCAGTTATAAAACTCTTCCTAGTTTATATTACGAATCACTGTGGTCATGTGGTAAAATATATGAAAAAAGGAGCCGATAGATATATTACAGAAGGGAATATGAGGCCCAGAGGCAGGCTGGATCCCCGAGAGAAATGGGGAGAGTGGAGGACAGAATAGGTGTCTGGCGGCTCTAAATAGGGGAATCTTCTAGAAAGGAGGTATGACCTCATTATGGTATCTTAAAAGAGCTGCTTTCTCTCCTCCAGATGAAGAGCAAAAGGCTCATTCTTGGTATTCAGAATAATCATGGGAAAGAGTTTGCACAAATAAGTGGGGCCCAATCTTGAAGTCCAGAGAATTTAATGAGGAAGATGTTGGCAGCTTTGCAAAATGGGAGAAACAGCCTGCACACCACAATGGATGTGGCAAAAGGGTGGACCAGGGAGTTAAGTTTGGCAGGAGCTGGTGGGAAGACTTATCAGTGTCACTGGTGCTCTGTTTGAAAGCAAAGGGATACTGAGTTCCTGAAGCAAGCTTTGCCTCTCCTGAACTCATTTCTCCTTGCCAGTTCTCCAGTCCTGTGGTTCCCAAAGGAGGGGAGAATCATCTGGTCAGGCCCTTTCTCTAGGGAAGTGAGATCAGAAGGGCAATGTAGAGATGAGGTTCGTCCCACTCACTTCTGGTCAGGAAGGGCCCCTCCTAGGAGGAAGTTCCGGTTTCTCTTCAACCTGTCCCACCGCCACAGGTCTTGGACTTGTGTGAAAAAGGCACATGAGAGCAGAGGAAGACATTAGCTCTGGCTTGGGGGCCAGGGGGCAGCAAGGCAGTGGTGCTGGGACATTAGTTTTCACTCAGGTCCTGGTTCTCTGGCAGTCAGGGAAAGGGAAAAGTGACAGGCCTATGGGCTCAGGTTGTCTGAGAGCCGAAGAGTTTTAAGATTGGATTCCCCAGCTTTCTCAGGCTTGGTCCCAAGGTGGCTACAGGGTAGGCATGGTTAGGGAAGAGAATGGATATTTTGGGAGGCTACCTTGTGGCATAATTGAATGAAGAAGGCATCCTGGAATGTTGACTTATACACAGGGAGGGGAAGATGGTAAATATTATACAACAATATATTTTGGGGGGTAGGGGTGGGGAATGGGGCCTCAATGAGATGAGGATGGGAGCAGTTGGAAGTTTATTTGACTTCAAGACACAAAATGAGAAACTGGCTGAAACATATGGGACATTGAGGGTAAGCAGAATTTGGTGTTTAAGAATGAGGATAACAATTCTGGCATGCTGATGAGTCTCTCAAGAAGGAAGCACATGATGATATAGAATTTCAGTATTAGAAATGCTCGATGCATGAACATTGCTTTCCAATCAAAATCCCTTAGTATGTAGGGAACAGCTAGATTATCTTGACCATCCATCCGTTTTGGAATACCTTCTAGCTTCTATTGTAGAAGGACCACCAAGAACCTCTACTGGAGTGTGATCTTTCCTGAGACCAGTTGGGATTTGTTTCATTCTCTGTAACAGGAAATTGGGAACTAGCACTCAGTTCTTCTCCCTTGACACCAGACATTCTCTCTGGCCTCATAGTTTGATTTATGCTTCTTGGAAGGAGGAACTTATGGTCCTTACATTCCGCATGGTGCCCAGGTCTGTGCCTTGCTAGGTATTCTGTCAACATCTGTTGAATGAATGTAAGTAGCAGTGAGTAGAAGGAGAGCAGGTCTTGGCTGTTGGTATATGTATAGCAGGGTCCTCAGTTCACATCATCATGGGATGTTCATCCATGGGAGTGGCCTAGGGGTGTTAATGAATGGAGCACCTAACCCAGGAGGTGGGATGGGTGGGGAAAGGACTGCTGGAATTTTGAGAAATAGTCTTTAGATGAGAGTTTGTATTTATTATGGGATGCTCAGGGGTGAATTAAACTTTATGTAAATAGCTCATCTGGCCAGCATGGTATTTGGTTGGTCTTACTCAAAACTTAAGAGCTGGAGGTAAGTGTCTGGAGATTCCTGGATTTTGGTGGGCTTTAGTAGAGCCCTAGGTTGACTCTCAGTTCTTGAGCATCTGGAAAGGTAGGGTCTCTCATAGACATCAAGAGGCTTTATGCCAGGATACTGCTTTGGTCCAGAAAGGAATGAAGGCTTGTACAAGTTGAGGCCAGGACAGGGCATTGTGGGTAGCCTGCTTTCACCCTGGCTGCTCTAAGTGTTAGAATACACTGACAGCATCTGGAGATGGGGGTGGTATGAGTATTATGGGATGCCTGGCTAGAAAGGTATAGAGGTAGTGAAGTGGAGATGAAGCATTATGGGATGCGATGCTGGGTTGTGCTGGGAGTATAATGGTAAGTTTGGTTGACTGTGGGCTCCTTGAAGTTATTATGGGATGTCAGGGTATGGGTGGGAGAGTAAAAATTATGGGATACCTTTCCAGTATTAGAGAAAATGAGATTAGATGTCCATCTGTAGGGTGACAGAACTGCTGATCATCATGGGATATCTCTTTGATAGGGAGGAGTGGTTATTATGGGCTGTGGAGCTGTAATGAGTGTGTGAAGGCTGAGGGTGGTGGTGTGAGGATCTAGACCCTAGCCTGCAGGAGTTGAGGGCAGCTCCAGGGGTTGATTATTATGGGATGTCAGTATAGAAAGTAGGAGACTGATTATTACGGGATGTGTGTGGGAGGAGGCCGAAGTGTCCGTTGTTGCAGTGTGTGGGGGGGTGAGTTTCTGACTATTATGGGATATCAAACTGGGGGTGGATGAAGAGTGGTTATTATGGGATGTCTGTGGGGGATGGGAATGAGTATTATGGGATGTGATGCTAAGTGCTGGGTGGGGTGCTTATTATGGGATGGCCATGGGGAGGGAGAGGTGACGAATTATTATGGGATGTTAGCATTAGGGCCAAGAGTAAAGAAGTTGGCAAAGGGTGGCTATTATGGGATGTGGGGGGGAAGGGTTAGTTACAGAAGGTCTATAATATAAGATGTCAACAGCTCTGGCATATATGTGTATGGAGAGTGTGTGTGTGTGTGTGTGTGTGTGTGTGTGTGTGTGTGTTTTATGGGATGGCCAGGAGGTGGGTGGTTGCCCGGGTGACGCGCGCGCGCGCTCGAAGGGGCGTGGCCAATGGTTGCCTGAGCGACGAGGGGGCGGGGGTTGCCCGGGAGACCTAGGGAGGAGGGTGGCGGTAGTGGAGGGGGGTTGGAGTTGGTTGAGGTTATTATGGGCTGTCCGTGGGGGGCGGGGCCTGTGCGGTGGGATTTCCCGGCCGGTGTTTCGGGCCCTTTAAGAGGCGACGCCGGAGCCGGAGCCATTTTCCCCCCTTCGGCCGCGGCGAGGAGGAGCCGGAGCGGGAGTGACACCGGGCCGGACCCAGCGCGACCTGCGGCGGCTCCGGGGTGAGGAGAGCGCGGGGTTCCCAAAGAGACGCCCCTCTCAGCCCGGCCAGCCCCGAGGGTCATCCTTCCACCCGCCCGTTCCTTAGGCGTCCTCGGCCCCGCGGACCGCCCCCTGCCCGGAGGAGCCGACCCTTCTCTCTTCCCTGCAGGGTGCCTAGTCCTCTTTCCCCCACCGCAACCCGGCCAGAGTCTGGCTCCCTGCGACTCCCATCTCGGGCTTGGTCTCCCACAATGCCCGGCGCCCGCCCCCACGCCCTCTGCTCACTTGCCCCCCGGGACACGTGGCCCGACCCCCTGCCGGGTGGGCGCCCTGTGGCCCCCAAGTTCCTGCCTGCAGCCCCCGAAGCGCCCGAGCCTCCACGCCCCCTCGTCCCTGCGGCTTCTTGGGAGAACCTGAGTTGTCCCAGAGGACAGCCTTTGGAGAGCTGCCCTGCCTGGGCACTGGCCCCTCCCCAGGCGCAGGGAGGCGCCCCCCCACCCCCAAGTGACCTTGTGTCCCCGAGCGCCTCGCCGCCGGCCGCCTCCCCCGGCCCCCCCGCGCTACGGCCACTCGGACCCTCCTCCCCCCAGTCACACCCCACTTGGTCCAGCCGGGCTTCCCCCCTCCCCACGCCTGCACCAGCCTGCACTCGGGGGCGTCGCTGCCTCTCATCTGGGGGGCTCCGGTGGGGTGGGGTAACCGGCTTCCGGGCTGCCCCCGAGGAGCGTAGAACTAAGTTCAGCCTGAGTGGCTCGGGTGCCCCACTAGGGTGGCTGAGGTGGTGG